>NC_048901.1:13261920-13454332 GCF_011077185.1 Oxyura jamaicensis | reverse complement strand
CGGCGGCGGCTCCGCGGGCCGCGGGCAGCGGGCGCTCCGCCCTCGGTGCGCGGGGCCTCCCCTCTCCGCGCCCGCGGAGCGCCGGCGCCCGCCCTATATCTCCGGCCGCGGTCCCGTGAGGATGTGAGGCGGGCGGGCAGCCCGGCCGCCCCCGCCGTGGCATGAGCCCCCTCGGCCCGAGCCGTCGGCGCGGCGTGTAGCCGAGGCTCGGCGGGGCGATGCTGCCCTGGAAGCGGAGCAAGGTGGAGCTGGGCGCCGGCGAGGCGAGGCGGCAGGGCAAGGCCAAGGGCTACGCGGTGAGCGTGCACTACTCGGCGCTCACCTCGCTGGCTCGAGCGTGCCCCGAGAGCGCCCTGCACCGCGTGGGCAGCATGTTCCGCTCCAAGCGGCGGAAATTCCGCGTGACCAGCGAGGATCCCACGTACACCGTGCTCTACCTGGGCAACGCCACCACCATCCAGTCCAAGGGCGAGGGCTGCACCGACCTGGCCGTCTGCAAGATCTGGAGCAAGAGCGAGGCCGGCCGGCAGGGCACCAAGATGAAGCTGACCATCAGCGCGCAGGGCATCCGCATGGCCCACGCCGAGGATAAGGGGCTGCGGCGGCCCGGCCACCTCTACCTGCTGCACCGCGTCACCTACTGCGTGGCCGACCCGCGCCTGCCGCGCGTCTTCGCCTGGATCTACCGCCACGAGCTGAAGCACAAGGCGGTGATGCTGCGCTGCCACGCCGTGCTGGTCTCCAAGCCCGAGAAGGCGAAAGCCATGGCCCTGCTGCTCTACCAGACCTCGGCCACGGCACTGGCCGAGTTCCGGCGCCTGAAGAAGCGGGACGACGCGCGGCACCAGCAGCAGCAGCTGGTGGGTGAGCAGAGCATCCCGCTGGTGCCGCTGCGCAAGCTGCTCAATGGGCAGTGCTGCTACAAGCCGCCGGTGGAGCGGAGCCGCAGCGCGCCCAAGCTGGGCTCCATCACCGAGGACCTGCTGGGCGAGGAGCAGGAGGAGCGGGCCATGCACTGCGAGGACTGCGAGGACATCCTGGAGGCGCTGGGCGAGCCCGAGGGCGAGCTTCTGCGCTCCGGCGCCGGCCGCGGCGAGGCCCCGGAGCTGGGCCAGCTCCTGCGCGACCTGGGCGAGCTCAGCCTGGGCAACGACCTGCGCTCGCTGCGCGCCGACCTCCGCGTCCGGCGGCTGCTCTCCGGGGAGAGCACGGGCAGCGAGTCCTCCCTGGAGAGCAATGGCCCCGACGGCGCCGCCCCGGCCTGCAACGGCGCCGAGCAGCCGCCCCCCGGCGACCCGGAGACCGGCTGAGTGCACGGCGGCGCCGGGGGCGCACGGCTCGGCCCGGGGCACCGGCGGCCCCCCCGGCAGCGCACGGCCCCTACCAGGAGTGCGGGGCTCCGCCGGGGTGCCCTCGGAACACCGGGGTGCCCCCGAGCCCCCCCGGGAGCACCGGGTCCCCTCCACAGCCAGCGCACGGTGTTCCCCCGCCGGACCCCGTGGCTTCACCGGGGAGCACCGGGACCCCTCCGGCCGCACCGCGCGGCCCTCCCCCACCCCCCCGGCTGTGCATGGCCCCTCCGGGTCCCCCCCGGCCCCTCGGGGAGCGTGCCGGCTCCTTCCTGAGCCCCCCCGGCCCCTCCGGGAGCGCACCGGGTCCCTGCGGCGCCGCCGCGTCCCGGGACCGGGGCCGGGGGCTCCCGCGGCCCGAGGACGGGAGGTGGCTGCGGGCTGTTTACCTCCGGCTCAGCCCTTGAAGATCTGCCAAATTCCTGGAATAGCTTTCCCCGGGGAGGGAGGGAGGGAGGGAGGTGTTGCGCCTTGTTTACAGTCAGAAATCTCACATCGGAAGGGGGGGCGGGGGGGCGCCGTTTTCTACATTAAAGTCACTCCATCGTGCTGTCGTGTCCGAGAGGTTTGCACTGTTGTGATTTTTTTTATTATTATTATTTTTAATTTAGACCCTTTTGTTTTGGGCCCCGGTCCTTTCCCCGGTCTCAATGCTCTAGATCTTTTGCTGTGCAAAAGAAAACTCTACTTGTGGCTGTTCACCTGTACATAGGGAAATGTATGCAAATACATTGGGTTATTTTTAAGAACACCACCATCGCGATCTCCTCTGTTTGCACATACGTGAAGAAAATAAAGATGACGATAATTTAAAAGAACCGGGGTCGCTGTGGCGATTTGTCCTCGTTTGTGTGCGTTCCTGGAAGGAGTGGGGGAGGTTAGCTCCCTTGAGACACGTTGTTCGGCACGGGGTGGGCAGCCCCATCGAGCACTGAGCGTGATTCCTGGGCCGTAGGAAATCCTACGGGGAAATGTACGGGGTGCTTAAGGTCTTTTCTGAGACACGGGGATGGGATTGCCCCTGCCAACAGGGACAGGAACGTGTGTGAGGCCTCGTGTCTGCTGCAGGATCGCAACTCTTCTCTTACTGCTAATTGTTGTAACCACGGGGGCTCGCCAGGAGTCACCCCCTGGGCTGCCTTCAACCGCAGCACCTGGGCTGTGCCCCGCTGGGCTCGCTGCTGCGGCAGGGCCGGGACGATGCTGGGTGCTCCACTAGGTGGGAGTGGGACAGGAGTGGTGCGTGGGGTGATGGTGTGTGGGGTGATGATGCTTGGGTAAGCTGCTTCTTGCTTGCCATGCACTCTGGGGCTGCCGTGAGGCTTGCAGCTGGGTGCTGCAGCACGCAGCCACCGCTGGACCCTCGCTGCTTGTGCTGCCAGACCGAGCCAATTTCATAACCTCAGCTGGGGTAAGCAGTGAAGTTGATTAGCCACAGGACTGCTGCGGTATTTTTAGCTCTAAATCTGTTTGCAAGTGGAAGGCTCACAGGGCAGTAGGGATGTTCCGGTTTCATTTGTCCCCAAGTGGAGGTATCAATTAAGAGATAATTAATCTGGCATTTCTGATGTCTCCATGTTTTCCCCCGTGCTGCAATCAGGCAAGGTGCAGGAATGTCACCCCATGGCCCAGCCACTCCTGTGTCCGTCAGCTGCCGGGGCCAGCCCGGACTCCTTGTGCAAGGAGCCAGCCGCCAAAGCTGTAAATACCTCATTAAAACATTGCAAAATCTGCCGCCGCACCAGAGAGGAGCTTGTACAATCGCCTCGCTGTGAGTCAGCGTAAGGAGGGAGGCACGGCGGGGCTGCCCGTGCAGGATGGAGATCCCGGGGAGAGGGCCGAGCACCTTTTGGAGGTGGCGAGGGTGAAATGCAGCAGGAAAGTCCTGCGGCCTTCCCCCCCTGCTCTGAGCTTCTTGCCCTTCAGGGGGGGACCCTCAGGGTGCTGGAAGTGGTGCATGACCCTGCTGTCACAGCCCGTGTGTTGTGGAGCGCAGGGAGCAGTCACTCAAGCGCAGCGGTGCGAGCAGAGCCGGGTAAGCCCGGAGTGTCACGGGCTGTTCCGAGCTTGCGCCAGCCGCTGAGTGACCCAGCGGTGTTTGCTTTTACATCCTCCATGTGTGCTTAGAGGCGGTTAATGGCATTAGCTCAGTCAATGCCTTTCCCTTCTCCGGGAGAGCCATCATGTCTGCAGAAGTGAGGAAGCGATTTTATCGCATGCCATCGCCACAAGCAGAATTCCCTGAGCAGTGAGAGCTGCAAGCAGGGCCTGGAACATTTCCCCTTGGAACCATTAGCCGGGCTACCGTGCAGTTTCCTTGGGAGGAAGAGGCCAGCACAGTTCATTAGCTGCAAACGTAGAGTCCAAATCCCTTTGTGATATTTTTGCACTAGAACCACTGAAAAGCTCACGCAGAGCTAGCGTGCGAGGCTATCCATGTGTGCTCAACTTCCCTGCCCTAGCAGCAGGCATGGGCCTGCAAATCCCAACAGGAGCATGTGAGAAGAAGAAAAAGGTCATTAGATTTTCCACACAGCAAGTCTGAAGAAGCACCTCCCTCGGGTGAGGAGAGAGACCCTCTCTGTACTAGGTCCAGGTGAAGCCCTGAGCTGCTGATGGTTTCCCTTTGAGACAAGCAGCGTCTTGCCAGGCTGCAGAGCCTGCTGGCAGGAGGCAGCCCTGGGAGAACGCCCGCGCTCCCGGCGCAGGCTTTGGGAAGGGCTCCGTGGGACACGCAGCCCCTGCCGCCTGCCGAGGCCGCTCCCCGCTCGCGCTGGCGGCAGAGCCTTGCGTTCCCCCGTGGATCAGGCTCCCTCCGTCAGCGCTAGCTCAGCTCCGCAGCTGGCGAGGGTGAATCAGCCCCTGACGCAGCTGCAGCGTGTGGGCTGCAGGAAAGCACGGCAGCCTCAGCGGCTCTGCTCCCCAGGAGTCAGCCACCCCGTCCCAGCACCCATTTCCCAAGGACAGCCCCACAAAGGGGAGAAAAAGCAGCCTAAATGTTCTGCCGGTACGTTTGGGCCATGCGGGGAGAACTCCAATGTGGGAGCAGAGGTTTGCCAAATTCCAGTCCAGCCTTGCTGGCACAAATCACCCCCTGCCCACAGGCACAGCAGCCTGGGGATGGCAAGCCGTGCCCCACCTGTCGGGCAGCCCAGGGGGTTTAGCACCAAGCTCTGCACAGCCCTGGCCTCGCAGACAGCGCCAGCCAGCACCCGCCTCAGGTACAACAGCAGGAAGGGCCGCGGTCCTGCTGGACGGGCACGCTGGAAGGTGTGGTGTGTGTGACACGGGGCAGCTGCTGGCTAGGAGATGGTGCGCTGGGCTGGTGCTTTGGCAAGTCACCCTCACCAGAGGCCTGAGCTTTACCAAATGCATTATGGCTACTCAGAGCTCGTCGTTCTTCCAGGCAGAACACCAAGAGATTAAGGGAAAAAGAGCACTTGTTGCCAGTGCCACTTGTGGACTCTGCATTTGCTGGTGTTGTGCTCCTGCACGTAGGGATGGAGCTGAGGAGAGCTGCACAAGCGTGCAAGTGTTTGCAGGATCCCACGTGCAGCCTCTTGCTTTTCTCTGCCCTCAGCATGCCCTTCTCCAGTGCTTAGGCCTTCCTCATCCCCAACAGGAAAAAATATCATTTACAACCAGAGAAACTAGCCAGTGGCCGGGTGGTGTGAGCCAGGTGGCGAAGTGACTTTTAGCACAGACTCTGGTTCTGCTTCAGGCTCAGCGTTGGTGCCTTCAGTTCATTGTCACGCCTGTCCAGGAAACACCCCGTGTGCCTGGCCAGCGGCGATGCCGCAGGAATTACTGCCGGCGGAGCTGCTTTGGGCTCCCAGGTGCAATGTCCGGCTGCACGTCCCCAGGCCAGCGGTGAAAACCTAATGTCTTCTGCAGCACACCGTCAGCACCCTGCACCGAGCCCAGCTGCAGCTGCGAGCCACCCTCAGCTCACACCTCGAGCCCCCAGGAGCGGCGGGAAGGAGGCAGGATTTCCTGCACGGCGCTGTGCTGGAGCACAGCATCCAACCTGCCTCAGCATTCTCGCTCGTCCCCAAGCCACCCGCACTGCCCCATTGCCTAATTCTCAAGCATTACTCCAAACCCACCATTACTTAGTGGGGAAAAAAACCCAAACCCAGATGTTGATGGGGAAAAACCTGCCTCTCCTGATGCTTCTCCTGCAGGCAGGACGAAGCCCAGCGTCCCCAAGGCAGCCCCAGCCACCACAGAGGCTGTGTGCTGTGAGAGCACTGCCCCTCACCGCCCCGCTGCCCTGCCGGGGGGATGATGTGCGGGGACAGGAATGCGAGGGCAGGGACAGCGTGGGGCCAGAGGCCAGGCTGGGTCAGTTCATCCGAAGGTGACAGGGGGATGGAAGGGGCCGCAGCTTGGTTCGTGCCCTGCGAGGTGGGCGAGCTGCGGGGGGCGGGCTGGGTGTTGCTACAAGCCAGCGGGAAATCCGAGTTATGTGCTCAGAAAAACATGACATCCCCCTCGCCGGTGGGAGCTCTGCACGCTGCAAAAACACCAGGAAGACTGTTACATAAGGAAGGGCACAGGCCCCATCCTGCCGCTGTGGCTCTGCGAGGTGCTGAGCCCCTGCAAGGGGCTGTGAGGCTCTGGGCTGCAGCTGCCCAGCACCCACCAGGATCTGGCCCTGGTCACGAGCCGGACGGCGCTCTGTGTTGCTGCTGAGGGCAGGAGAAAGGCTGCAGAATGCTTTTTCCTGACCTGGGGGATGCTCTGTGTGCTCAGCCCTTCAGCTCCATCCCACAGCCCTGTCCCGGTGGTGGCACGTCGTGCTGTGCCTCTGGACCTGAGGGACCTGACGTGCCCTCAACTCTGTGTGACAGATGCCAGCTCTGCCCTGGGGAGCTGCCCCCAGCAATGGGCTTGTGCAGCTCCTCCTGAGCTCCCTGCTACGAAATGGGGGTATCTGGTGGCCTGTCCCCTGCCACCAGCCCTGCCACCTCCCTGCACAGAGGGGTGACATGCTCTGTGTCACGTCCCCGCTCCGGTGCGGGCTGCCTGCTGCCCCAGGGGACATGAGGATGGGAGTCGTGGCTCTTCCTGTGGCACCGTGGAGTTGCAGGCAGTCTGCTGGGACATGTGAGCAAGCTCTGCGGTGACATTAATTGCAGCTGACAGTGCTCCTGGAGAGCCATGGTGCCGAAGCTGCTGCTGCTGGGGAACGGCAATCATCTGTGCTGTGCTCAGAGCGGGGCTCAAGTCCCACAGCACTGAGCTCTGGGATCGCTCCGGCTCCCACTGTCACATGGTGGCAGGGACACCTCAGCCCTGAGGGACAGGAGGCACCGTGCTCGCCTGAAGCACTGGCTACGGTGGCAGGCCACAGTCACAGCCCCTTCTCAGGCCCCGGAGCAGCTCAGCTCCAGCTCCATCCATGCTGCAGGGGAGGCTTCAGGAGGTGGGAGAGACCCACAAGCCTTCCTGCTGCTGAATCCAGCCCTGGCACAGCCTCTGCCCTGCATCGCTCTGCCCTCTCCTGCCAGCACTGCCCACAGCTGGGCTCTGTCTCCCCCGGCCCCTTAGGCAGGATATGCACTCCCCTACAGCTTCCCCGCTTGCTCTGCCTCCCTGCGCCTAGCAGCACCTCAGGTGCTGTATCTCACAACCCAGTTTTGTGCCGAGGAAGAGCTGCCACTTCTGCTGCTTCAGCAAGCACTGTCGAGGAAGGTGAGGATCGCCTGCGTGCAGCGTGGGCAGCCCCGGTCCACGAGGGCTCTTCCTCCTTTGGGCAGCAAAGGGTTAAAGGAATTAGGATGGAAAGTTGATAGAAATAATTCACTAACTCCTGTAGGAAGATTGTGATTTAGCTTAATTATCATAATTACATCTTCAATCTCCCTACTAATAATTCTGAACCAACAGCACGAGATGTGGACACAGCCGCCCGCCTCCCCTCCACCTATGGCCCGTCCCGGGGGGGCCGCAGGGGCACGCTGCTCCCCTGCCCCTCGCTCTGGTGCTGGGTTTCCTCCTGCTCTGCCCAACACCTCGGCTCCAGCATCAGCAAGCGGGGGGACTGTGGAAATAGTCCCCTGACACCTACTTCAAACGATGTTAAGATGACCCAGGTGCTCATCTGGGTTTCCCGAGCAACCCAGGAGCTACGCAGGGTGTGGGGAGGTGGCAGGTGCTGTTGCTGCTCCCCGGGGAGGCCTCATCCTGCGCCTCCACAACCTGCCCTGCCTCTGCCTGCAGCGGCACTAGGGCAGCCACCAGCCCGAGCTCACCTCCACGCTGCTGGCACCCCGTCACAGACAGGGAATTTTAGGCATTTCGCTTTTTCATTGTCCTCCCCCACAATGGCATTCTCCTGCTGTAAATAGCCGCTGAGCCGAAGACACAACAAGGCGCTGCTTCCCCCAGACAGCTCCAGCAAAACAAACGAAGGAAGCGCGGAGGGGTCGGAGCACAGCCTGCTGCTGGCTGCGGGATGAGACACCCCAGGGACCCCACAGGGACCTCCAAGGGACCCCGCAGCCCCCAGCAGACACCGCCGGGCAGCCCTGGAGCACGCGAGCCAGGGGGAATAGCATCAGGGGAGACAGGCACAGCTGCTTCCAGCCGTTACGGCGCTGAAGCAACTTCTCACCACCGCCTTGAACACCGCGACCAGCAGCGAGGCTGTGCGCTCCCTCCCCGAGGAATGCTGCTAACTGAAATCAAAGCGCAGAGGCAGAGCAATGGCTTGACAGAGCGGTGTGGTAACTGCTAAAAAGAAGAACTTGTTTTCTTCATCTTGCAACTGAAAATTGCACAATGAGGCTTGCAGTGTCTTCTGCCCTGCACGTTTGCAAGCAAAGGCTTCGGGGTGATATAAAATTCAGACTGTGATAAGGGGAACACTTCTGAGGCTGCTACGGACCGCGTGCTGCCCATAAGGGAGGCAGCCGCGGAGGCTGGGACAGCGGTGGTCACGCTTGCCTTACCCCTAGGACGCAAGCAAGCAGGACAGGGCTGCACGAGGAAACAGCAAGCAGCGATTTGCCCACTGGGGCAACGTGCTGAGGGCTTTGAGGTCCGATTATAAAGCAGGTTTTGCTAGACAGAGGGCATAAATGGAGGCTGTTGTCACACCACGTGTACCCAGGGCAGCACCCACACACAGGCAGGAGGATCGTGGGGACCCTGGTGACCTATCCTTGTTTCGCAGCCTTTAACTCACAAAAGCCACCTGAGGTCCCATGGAGGATGCAGCCCAGGGGCTGGATGGGGCACAGCACCCGGGGAGGAGCCAGCACCTCTGTGGCAACAGCCTCTGCAGATGCCAGCCCGGGTGCCCAGGGGCAAGGCAAGAGATGCATGAAGCAAGGAGAGCACCGGAGAGCTCAGTTCTCCAGCTTGCCGCAAGAACAGCTGCAGTGATGATGAATTGGTGAGGGGTCTAGAAAACAGATCTGATGAGGAGCAGCTGAGGGAACCAGGGTTGTTCAGCCTAGAGAAAAGGAGGCTCAGGGGAGACCTTATCATGCTATACAATTACCTTAAAGGAGGCTATAGCAAGCTGGGGATTGGGCTCTTCTCCCAAGCATCAAGTGATAAAACAAGGAGATATGGCCTCAAGCTGCACCAGGGGAGGTTTAGGTTGGATATTAGGAGAAATTTATTTACTGAAAGGGTTGTGTGGCACTGCAATAGGCTGCCCAGGGAAGCGGCTGAGTCACCATCCCTGGAGTTTCTTCACGAAACCAGTAGATGTAGAACTTCATAGCATGGTATAGCGGTGGACTTCAGTACTAGGTTGAAGGTTGGACTAGGTGATCTTAGAGGTCTTTTCCAACCTGAACGATTCTAGGACTGGAGCTGTTTAACCCACATCTCCTCTTCACATCAGCCCAGGGTAGAAGAGAATACAAGTCCCTGTGCCAGCTCCAGACCCGTGTGAGCCCACACTCAGTTAGGATTTACTGCTTGCTTTGGTGTGACCACTGTCTACCCCAGGCACAGACCTGAGATGTAGAAAAAGAAGAAAACCCTAGCAGTGCTCAGAGGAAGACAAGTGTCCCCTTGAAGATGAACGCCTGGCCACGTGCTGCCTGGGCACATCGGGGGGTTCCTGGTGGGCACAGGCTGCTGCCCTGTCCTGGATTTGCCATGTGGATGTGAATAGGAATGTTCCAGCATGGGTCAACAGTCAGGGACACTGTATTTTATTCGGCTCAAAAAAAGGCAACTAGGTGTTACAAGGAAAATGGGGAAAAAAAATTAACCCACAAAAACCTTCCAGCCCTGTTTTGTCCCAGTTTTAAATGGCAAAAATCTGTACTTTGTTCTCAGCTGTTGTTGCAAAATTGAACCACTTTCAGCCTCTCGCCTTACTTAACCACAGGCTACATCCTCACAGAGCTGCTGAGCGCAACTCAGAATCAAAGATCATGCCTGGCCCAGAAACCTGAATTGTGTGAACTTTGCTAAAAGTACACAGGGAAGCCTGGCTTCGAAGTGAAGAGGTCACGAGCCAGCAAGCCCCCAAAGAACTGCTGGTGCATGACGTGCCAAGCCAAGGAGCGTGGCTTCAGCCGAGACATGCTGTGCTGCACATCCGTGCAGTGACCTCCCCAAAACTGCCCCAGCCCAGCAGCAGCGAGGTGCTGCATGGGGCTGCACCTCATTTCCCAGGTGATTTGTCCATGAACAAAGTGAGTCCTGGCACTGCTCATGAGCATTTCTGGATGGAGCAAGGTGCTCCAGCCAGCATCTCTCTGCAGGGGAGGCAGGGATGCTGCTGCTGCTGCCAGCAGGTAACGTGGGGAGGATAACTCACTTATCGAGCCATTTAACATAATTCTTAGATATTAATACTGCACTTCCTATGTCTTTTAGGCCTTGAGTAATCCCTTCCCTGCTCTGACTCACATTACGCCATAGACCCAGGGCTGTGCATGATCTCCCCAGCCATGCCTGTCCTTGCCCAGGGGGAGCATCCCCCTGTGCCTCCACCTGGCAGCACCAGCCGCCGAACTGACGCCTGCGCCTCAGCAGGAGCAGCTCTGTGACCATCAGCCCTGCCGCAGCCAGCAGAGGCTCGCTCAGTGCCGGTCTGTCTGCAGCGGCTCCCTGGTGACTGTTTTATCTGAGGCCATCCTGAGCACTGGAAAAAGTGTGATTCCAGCCCAGCAGAAGGACTATATATACAGTATACATATATGTTTGTGTGATCATTACAGTTAAACGTGCCATGCTACAAGCTGTGTCTGACACCCAGCTGGTGTTTCCCCAAAGTATCTTCCAAAAGCAGGCTCCCCAGCCAAAACAAAGCCCTGGCCCCATGAGTGCCCAGCCTACACCCGCTGAGCCCCAGGCAGGCTTGGGGTCTTTCCTCCTCCCCACTTCTCTGCCCCTGCAGCATCCTGGAGGCTGGGCGGGCGCGGGGTGCCAGCTGCCTGCAAGCAGCCTGCCTTTTGCAATGCACTCCAGCCCTGCGGCGCGGCTCGCTCGCCCCAGCCTGCTGCTGTTAATTGAGTTGCCACTTTATCTGATGCCTCCCTTCCCAGACAGCACGTCTTGCTCAGTTGCAGCTTTCATAGCTTCATTACAAATGATGTATCTCGTATCATGGGGGATGTTATTTACACAGCAGCTCTCGCTCTCTGACATCTGCATTTAGATAACGGCGCGGCAAAGCCCCCACACTCCATGCACCCAGGACCCAACGCCTTCCCGTTGGCTCCTCGGTCCCTTCTCCTACAGGCAGGGAACTGCGACCCCCACAAGCCACGCTGCAAAGAGCTGCATGCGGGGCTTTGTGCTCAGGTGTCCCACAGCGAGGCCAGTGCCACCCTGCAGTGCCACCGCTCTCCTTAGCAGGGCTCTGGGTGCTGAGGATGCTCTGCGTGGGGCAGATACCCAGATCTGGTGTGTGGTGGCAGCGAGAGCTGCTGTAGGTAGCCAGCCACAGGCTGGACTTGAAACCAGGCTCCATGAGTTATTTATAAGCTACGGGAGGGAAGTGGCAATAAATAATACATCGGCACTCTCACATTCTGCAAGCGTGTGTCTATAGATAAATATTTCATTCTCCAGGAATACGCACAGACTTGTTGATAAATAAGAACTGGAAAATGTTCTATTGGATGGTTTTAAATGTGACTCCAAACTTGCATCCAAAGAACAGTGTGTACCTTGTATACAGCACAAAGATGCTAATTTTCCCCAGCAGAGGCTGCCTCAAATGTATCGTTGCAGCACACTGGGCACAGTGCCTGGTGTAGCACGCACACCCCAGAAACACACAGCCCCAGCTTTCCCTTCCACACCATTATTTTAACATCACTTTTATAACAACGGTATTCAAGCAGCTTTGCTAATTATACCTTGTACCACGGGCTTGGGACATAGCTGTCAGGCTTCCAAATATTAGCGGAGAGACCCAGAAGGCAGCCCGTTTCCTCTTCTAAGTGTCACTGAAGTTCACGTTGTGCTCAGGCATGGCTGGCAACGCAAAGCTTGTTGCTGCTGTTTAATTAGGCAGGTGGCTTCTCCCCTAGGAAGGGCATGAGATACAGATAGTGAGATACGGCTCACCTAGGAAGGGCATGAGCTTCAGATAGTGAGATACAGGCACCCCCTGCCCCACTCATGATGCACCCGCACCCCCAGCAGTGCTCATCATCCCTGCCCTCTTCCTCAGCAGGGAGGGTCCTGCACCAGCACCTTTTCCTTTGCAGGGGGCCTTTTCCCCCACCTGCTACTTGTATGAAGCACACAGGGAGAGAGAAACGTGCTAAACATGACAAGTCTGAAATGACACAACGTGCATCTTCAGTGCAACAAGTGCAGGAATTTCACTCCCGGTTTGATCTATTCCCTGTGTTGCAGGTCTCCTCTTCTTCCATCCCCATTAGAAACCGTCCAGGCTCTGTTATATGTCAGGAAATAAGTTCAGAAAGAAGATACATCTTTCCCATGCCCTATCTCCTCGTCCTCTAATACTGGTTTATCACCCTGAATAAACTGGAGTAATTGTGCAGAAAATTGCTCGATCCACAGCATGCCCATGAGGAATTTCTGCCCTGGGCAACTGGCTGTCGCCAGCGGCCAGCCCCCCCCAGCAGTCGTGTCCCAGGCACATGGGGTCGTGTGAGGGTGCTGTGGGGCAAGGTGGGATGTCCTCCTGCAGGCCTGCACTGGGGTGGGCACAGCCTCTCGGTGCCCCCCAGCTCCCAGCCACGTTGGGATGAGCCTGGGCAGTGCTGTGCAGGGCAGGGGGCAGAAGAACCACCCCCCAAAAAACACTTGTCTGCTCTCCCAGCTGGGTGCTGAGGGGTGCCCAAGTCTGGGGTTTGTTTCCTGCGGGGTGCAGACCCCATATCCTCACCCTGCTTGTCCAGGTGTGCTGGGCTGGCTCACCTCATGGGTGGCAGGGCTGCCACAGGGACAGGGGGTACCCGGGCACCCCGCTCCTCTTTGCAACACCATGGTGCTGGTGAGCATTTCAGCAAAAGCTGGGCAGCAGGTCCTGAATCAGACACAGGTCCATCCCCCACCACGGCAGCTGGTCTCTGTGAGGCATGGGAGGGATGCAGGGCAGCAGACGTGGCTTGGCACAGACCCGTGTGGAACACGCCACGATTTTCACTGCTTCATCCCACAGCAGGGCATGGACAGGAGCAGAGCTGTCCAGAGGAGTGTGGATGCAGGATGAAGCCAGTGCTAAAAGGGACAGCTTGGGTATTTAAAACAACCCTGGCAGCAAGCCTCATCTTGCTGCTCCCTGGCAGCCCTGGGCACAACAACAGCTCTGATAAATGGCCAGCACCTCACTGGAAACCTTCACCGCCCTCATCAGCGCTCCAAGTCTGTCCCTACTTAATCCCTGTGCAGCAATTTCCCTCCTCATGAGGGGTATGCAAATACCTTTAGCATTGATAAATCCTTTATGTATCAACTTCCAGGGATATTTAGGCAGCAAAACATCACTTCTTTGCAATGCAAATGGAAGAAGCCCAGTCGATGTGAGTGGGGGAGGAGCGCTCGCACCCCCTGCCCCTGCCGCTTCGTGCCACACGAGCACCCCGGTTCTGCTGCTCCAGCACTGATTGTGCACACCGGGCACAGCACAGGGGTTGGACGTGTTTCACTCAGCAGGGACAGGGAAGTAACCAGCCCCGGTTTTAAGGGTGAGGAAGCAGATCCTCCTCCCAGCAGATCTTCCACCAGGTTTCCTTCCCCAGAGCCTTTTCTCACCCTCTGCCCCTCCCCTGAGATAACTATCAGTGATACCGCGGGTTTAATTAATGTTTTTGACTTCCAGCACACTGATGGGATTTCTCCTCTGTGCTTTTGCCAGGAGTCTTCTGATCCTGCCAAGCAGCCAGGAAATCTGGGCTGGCAAGAGCGGCTCCACACCTGCAGCTGCTGGCCAGGCAAGGGGCCGTGCACCGGGCACTTGGAGCCCATGCTGGGCATCGCATGAAAAGCAACAGCAGCTGGGTGAGACACGGTCCTCCCTGCACCCCAGCACCAGTCCCAGCCTCACTGGGGCAAGAAAAGGGACCATGACCCACGGACAGCTGTCCCCATCTCCCATGGTAGCACAGGCTCCCAGCATGCTTGATGGCACTTGTTCCCAGCTCTGCTCAATCCTGAGGCCAAAGTCACCCCTCTGGTGTCACAGCCACCTCCCTCAGGCAGGAACATGACACTTCTACCTCAGTTCCTTGCTCCGCTCCATGCCTCCAGCCCTTGCAGGCTGCCTCCAGGGTCCCAGACACCTGGGCACGAAGGTGCATGCGGGCTGGCACGTGGCAGCAGGGAGACGTGCACCCAAGCAGCACCAGAAGTGGCCGGGAACCTTAAAAGGGCTCCTTAGCTCTCTGGTCCGCTGCTGCTATCATCACAATTAATTACCAACCAGCCAGGGTGGCTCCCCTCCATCAGATGGGGCTCCCACCCCCACAGGACGGGTTTGGGGAGGGCTGGTGTCCCAGTGGGACTCGCTCTGTCCCCAGCCACCTGCAGCCACAGCACCAGCAAAAAGAAAATGGCCAGGACAGGACACAAGCCTGGCTGGGGCCCAGGCAGGGAGCGATGCATGGGGGCGAGCAGGGAACAAATCCTCTCCAGCAGAAGATATGCACCATGCTCCCTGCAGCTGCAGGCACCAGGACCACTGCCTCCATCCCCACCATGCAGCCCCAGCCCCTCAGCACCAAAATAGCTGCTCAGCCCCAGCCTCCAGCTCTGCCTCCCTGCTAACTGAAATAGCCCTGCTAGCAGCTGGTGCACCACCACTGTCCGGGGCCTTTCTACTTCTGTCCAAGACACTCAGATGATGTAAAATTAGATTTCCTTTAAAACACAGCCCTACACTTAAAAAGAAATGCTAATAACACGTAGCCCAAGGGCTAAATATGGAGCCAAGCCCATTAATGCACTGGCGCCTTTGCCATCCCAAGTGGGATTTCAGAGCCAGCTCGCTGCACCACAGCCAGGGATGTGCTGCTGCTGCTGCTGCTCCAGAGCCGACTCCAGCCATGGCTCCCTTTCCTGCAGGGAGGCGAGGGAATCCAGTGCAGGTGGCTGCCTCTAATTACAGGGAGGGCTTCTTCCCAGGGTGTTTAATTAGTGCCAGAGGGCAGAGAGGTGCTATTAGAGCCAAGGCAGCCTCAGCGTGGTCTGGCAGACATGTGGCAGCAAAGGGAATCAGGCAGCAGTGGAGTGGGAGCTCACTGCACCAGACTGCAGGTCCCCAGAGAGGTCAGAGAGCGGGACTGGGGACACACTCACCTCCTGGCTGCATCCACACTGTCACATGGGAACAGGGAGGTCTGCAGTAAGAGGAGGTTGTGATCCTGCTTCTCCCCATCCTGCTGCATTGCAATGCTACTGTGCTTTTGTGAGCCCCAGAAAACCCTCACAAGGACCGCAGCATTTTGCTAAGCCTATTAATGAAACCGAATTTGGGAGCTAAAGCCTTTCTAGAATGGTGCTGTCTGCACTCTGAGCAGATGTCCCTCTCCAGTGGCCAGGGCTGCAGGAGTACCAGGGGGCAAACCACTCTCCTTGCAGTGAAGCAGTCACTGGGCAGCAGCACACCCTGGGGAGGAGCTGTGCTTTTCCCAGCCATCATCAGCCTCAGGAGCAGGCTGTGAACTTCTCAGCTGTGCTCATTACTGCCAGTGAGCCGTGAAGCCCCCCTGCAAGCCCTCCCAGCTCTGCAGCTGAGCCAGGGGTGCAGCTTGGTTAAATCGTTGCTGCAAAGCAGGCTGCTTTCTGTGAAACTCGCTGTGGAGACTGTGCTTGCTTCCAGCACGGGCAATCAATGTGTACAGACCTCGCTGTGCACAAGCCTGGCTGGTCACAGAGCTCAGCCCCAGCTCTCCAGCTGCTTCCCAGCAGCCACTTAACCATGGCCTGGCAGTGGGGGCCCAGCACTAACATGGTCACTGCCACAGCCATGGACAGCACCGGGCCAGACGGGGCTGGCATGCATCCCTGCCACAGCCAGGGTGCCTGTAGGCACCACTGCACCCACACCTGCAGCAGCCTTGCTCCTGGTGTTCTCTGTCTCTTCCTGGGGGCTTCCATGCACCCCACAGGCACTCCAGCCATCACAAGATGCAGTAGTGCTGTGCCAGGGTTGTCCCAGCGGGGAAGACCTGCACCAGCCTTCCCTCCTGCAGTGCTGCCCAGCACAAATCCCTTTAAACACTCCAGGACACCACGCCTCGAGCCTCCCCGATGGACATAAGGTTACTTATAACACCCTAAGCTCCTCAGCAGATGACTGCTTGAGACCATCAAAGAGGACTTAAAAGCTGAAGGCAGGTAAACATTTAAATTGCTGTAAGCCCCCATGGTGCCACAGCCAGGCTGAAGGGAAGTCCCCGCAACACAACCTCCACTGGGCCCCCAGGGTCTTGGCCACCCCCCAACCGCATCCACACCACAAAGGCTCACCCTACCACGTCTCCCCCGGCACCATATTTATTTTGTGTCTAGACGCTGGTGGATTTGATATGCAGTCCTCTGCACCTCTGCCAGGGCTTCTGCACCGTTTCATCAGGAGAGCAATAAAACTAATGGCTTTCTGTGGGCAGTTGCACGCTTAATTCGAGCTCTACCCACTGAAAAGCCTGAATGAAATTGCACAGAGCTCAGCTGGTGCCCCAGGAGTGTTTTCATAAATAAATCTTGAGGTTTCGGTGGGATCTTTAATACACACTAAGTAGGAGCCTGTCACAAATATGCCCTCTTGCTAAGGGACAGCAGAATAGATCTTGTTTACAACAGCAGATCAATCCACACAGATTTTCCTCAAGTGGTTTCTCAGTGTCATTAATGACTCTTCCCTTCTGGTTGCACAGAACTGTATTTGCAGGCACTGGGTACCGCAAATTACTTCATTCACTTTCAAGGCACCAAAGCTGCCCTTAAGCTCAACATTGCAAGTTATTGCAGGTATCTGCCCTTCTTGTCTCTGAGGAACCATGAGAAGAGCCTTGCTGCCTGTCTCCCTTCCCAGTTCTTGTGCTCTGATGTGTTTTTTTGCAGTGTGGGAACAAACTGAGCTCTCCGGTTCATGCCACGTATCCGCCCTGGGGGTGGCTGTAACGGAGGAGGACCCTGGGCATGGGATGCTCGTGCCTCCCCAGGCTCCGTTAGCCCAGCTGATGCTGCTGGCACAGCCTTTCTGAACACACCCTGCGGGGCAGGAGCAACCTGTCCCTTCCCAGAGCTCGCTGCCCACCGTGGAGCAGGGCTGGCTCTCAGATTCCCTGTTACTTCTACAAATATTTATTCCTACAGCAGCAGCCTTGTCGGCACTTCAGCTTGCTATTTAACTTTGCTGGGATATACACCACCTGAAGCACACAGGTGTTGCAAAGGCAAAGCAAATTAATGTTTTACTTCAGCAGAAGGAAGATCCCATCCAACCAAGCAACTACACACCCACACAACTCCATTTCAGCACCCTTCTGGCCAAGCACAAGGGCTCCCATATCCCATCCTGTGTGTGGTGCTGCCACCAGCCCCACACCTACTCCGCTCCTGGCCTCTGGTCCCCCTCTCGAATGGGCACAGGGGAGCCCCAGCAGTGGCAGGGATGGCAGGGAGCAACCCCCAGCAGGTGATGGATCACTGCTGTTAGCCCTGTGACAGCCATGGGAACCTGCTCTCGGGTCTCTCATGGGTTTTTATCTCTGTGTGAAGCCATAAAGAGAGGGGAAAAGGCAGCCAAGCACTTTGATGTGGATCAGCACAGAGTTCCCAGTGTTCAGGCAGCCACCTCAGGCTCCCCAGCTCAGCAGAAGATGCTGGCTTCCTCCAGCTAAAGGCCCAGACCTCTGAGAAACGCTCCAGACCCAGGAACCCCGCCAAGGGCGAACACACACTTGGAGGGGCAGGAGGATTTCCACATGAAAGGTGGAATCCTCCATATGAAAGCAGGACTTGGGCAGAAACACAGACTGCAGCGTGACGCTAACATGAAAAGCGAACTCATGCATACGGACTGTGTGTGAGAGCCTACAGACGCCCGTTTCCACGCTTCACAAGTGCGGGCTCGCACCACGCGCAGGAGGAACGCCCGCAGGCCCGGCCGGGCCCTCGCACTGCCAGAGGCCACCCTGAGAGTCCTGTGGCAGGGCTGGGAGCCCAGGAACGCTCACATGCCTCCATATCACCTCAGTGGGACCCCACGGATGGGCACAGCTGCAGACCCCGTGCCAAAAAGCACAGCTCCAGTCACACCAGCACACCCAGGAGGCCCCAGCCCCCTGGCACAGCAGGCATGAGGCACACAGCTCCCCACAGCTGCCGTGTCTTCATGCTGAAGGATCCCCAAGTGCACTTCACCACCTCTTTAAACAAAATTCAAGCCCTGGCCAGCAAATTGAATCCTTTACCACGGTACTAAGCTTTGTACGAATTTCAAGCCCTAAAAAAGCAATTGATTATGAAGCTATTTAAGTAATAACCATACAATTACATCATGAGAGACAGGGAAATAGCAAGAGAATTTATATAAAAAAAAGTCTGGCTTACTCAGCTTTTAATGTAGCTGAAGTGTTCACTCAGGCATTCTTGGAATGAGAATTTTAAATTAAGGTTGATGATAGCTTGAAATAATAAGCTCCATACAGCTTTTATTCTATTAACTGCTGCATCTCGAACAGGATGATAAATTCACTCGGTACTGGTCAATTAGCACTTTTCCTTCAACCTGTGTTTTCTGCAGATACATCCTCTGCAATCCAGTCTGTGCTGGTGCTGAGCTCTTGCAAAAAGCCTTCCTGTTCAAATGAATTTAATGACTGAGAGGCTTGCTGTTGTGCAAGTCCTGGTCCCTGGGGTAGGTGAAACCAAATGGGACGTGCCTTCACATCTCTGCTCAATGCTTTGCCAGTTCTTTTTAACTAATATCCCAGGAGCCCCAGGAAACAGAGCAACACATTCATAACCCCAGCACTCTAGTCTCCATGCCCTGGTTTGGCTTTATTTCCCTTTTCTAGGTTCAGACCCAATCCCATTTTTTAGGCATATCTTCACCCCCCTAGCTCCCATTTCTCTCTCACCCTGCTCTGTCACTAAGTTTGTGGCAGGGTCACCACCTGGCCTCTGCTAACAAGGGTGACAGGACACTCGCTGATAAGTGAGGCACTGTGTCCTCACCTCTTTGTGAGGTCCTCAGCACCCTGGGGAGCCTTCTTGGCTTGGGATCCTGGGAACCTGCTGGGAGAAAGAGCGAATGACTTAAGGAAATTAATACACAGATGGGAGCAGCTGCTTGCTGGCATCTTGCTCAGGACAACATCTCATCCAGCATCCCAGCTCCAGCTGTGGCCCACAGCAGACTCCCAAAGAAAGGAGCAAGAAGAGGGGCAGTTTAACAGTATGTCCCAGCACATGCTAACAGTCATTGAGGATTTGTGGCACTAGGACTTTCTGAGCCAGAGGTGATACCTTGTCTTTCCAGCCTCCAAGGGAGGCATTTTCAGAAGGAACTACCCCAGTTTGCTGTATCTTAAACAGCAGCCCTATGAAAAGCAGAGCTGGCTCCCAGGGAGAGCTCATCACCTGCCTGACCCACAGCAGAGCCCAGTGCTTGCTGCAAGGCCCTGCCCTGTCTGCAGAGCAGCACGGGGCTTTCTCAGAGCTCATTGAGAAAAAGCCATGCGCAGCCCCTTCCTGACACCTCCCCGCAGCGCTGCAGAGGCCCTGGGGATTGCTGTTAGCTTGGACTATCTCCTGCACAGGGCGCTGCCTCCTCGAGATGCATGCTCCTGCCAGGCAGCCAGCACTGAGCAGAGCCCTCCTGGGAAGCTGGGAGATGCCCCCAGGCTTTGCTGAGATCAAGAGGACAAACTGGGCAGGCTGGTCGCTGGTGCTGCTGTGGGAACACAAAGCATTCGAATGAAACCTGGCCTACATACAGCATCTCATTTAAGGACATGAAAGGCAGCAGCAAAGAGCTGAATTGATTTACACTCAGGATACAGGTACAATAAGCAATTCAATAAATAAAATGAAATGCCAGCTGGTGAGGGCTTACAGGAAAGTTTCCCCTTAGAAACAGCTGATTCTTCAACAGTCTGACATTGCGAGTGTCCTGAATTCCTTAAACTGGACATGTAACTGGAAAATGCCATGGTGGCACCACCTCTGCAATGACACAGGAAAATTCAAGTCCCAATTCCCCCAGCCCCTTCCCCTGCCTGGTGTTTTTCCACGGCCTGGTTATCCTTTGGACACGTCCCAGGTTCCTTCCTGTGGTGGTCTCTGAAATTCATTTAAATCAGGAAATTACCCTGCCTGTTTTTCTCCACTGGCTCCATGTGTCTGGGCTGACAAATGACAGTACGACGGGATGTCAACCATCATTTAACTCTTCACCACCAGGGCAGGACCCTTCTCTGTGACACCTGGCCGCTCGAGCACTAGGGAAGGGAGCACGGGGCTGAGCAGTGAGCCAAGCTGCATCTCAACAAGACCAGAAGGATCAAGGTATTGCTACAGGACATGGGGGGTCCTATCCTGTTGGAGAGACCCCACGCCCCCTGCAACAGCTTGGCAAGCTCACATACATGGGAAACCTTCAGCCCCATGGGGTCCTCTGCAGAGGGGCCAGAACCTCAAAGAGCCAGGTTTCACCCAGGCTCAGCCCAGCCACAGTCCCTGCATGTTCCTGCCCAAACAGCCAAGCAGAGATCAATGCTAGAAGAGCTGGAGAAGATGATTAATAAAGACTTGGAAACAAAGCTGACTGGAAATGGAGAGCAGTCCCTCAGACAGCAGCAGGCATGAGCCTGCACAGCTTTCAGTGCTGAGGAAGATAAGAACTCACCTGGCCTCAGTCCAGCCCAGCTCAAGGGAATCACAGAAGCGAGTGGCTCAAAAAAAACATGGCACCCACTCCCAAGGCACTAAGGTGGGCTTGTAGGACCTGGCCAGGGGCTGCACAGGGAGCTCAGCACCATCCTGGACCACACTGCTCCTTGCTTCACACCAGGAGTCAGCACCAGGCACTGTCACAGCCACCAGTGGGACAGTCACATCCTTGCCCTGTGTGGGACTGGGCAGGGGTCACATGCTTCCAGCAAAACCAGCTGCACCAGGAGAGGCAGGAGCTGATTCACAGCCACCGGCAGGAGCTCCAGGTGCTGTGGCAGGAGCTGGTCAAGGGGATGAGAAGCACTGCTGGCTGTTTCACAGCCTGCACTGGCCCTGTAAATCAGATGGGGAGATGTAGCAGGCTCATCATGGTGAGATTAAGTTTTTTTTTTTTTTTTTTTTTTTTCCTGGTATTATGCCAACACCATTGAGCCTTGCTTCATCACCCTCTCATTTCCAGTGGCTTTAAATAAAAGCCTCGTCCCTGCACTGTTTGTGATGTGGGTAAACAAAGGGCCAGCTCCTGGCCAGAGGGCTGGGGAAGGCAGCAGGGCGAGCCAGCGCCATGCACCCCTCCGCCCACAGCACCGGGATCAGACGGGGCTGAGCTCCTGTCCCTGCACCCAGGAGCACAGCACCCACTGGCCCACCCCAGTCTGTGGTAGGTGGTCCGGGCACAAACAACACCAGCAAAGGGAGCTATGGCTTTGATTAGAAACAAGCCTCCCCTGTTAAATACCCTGCAACACTTTGAGTGCTGTCTGTAAGGAAAACATTTTATTTCCAGGGAGATAGCTCGCTTACATAACAGCTGTAAAACCCCATTAATGAGAGGATAAGAGCTCTGTAGCTGTTACAAAAATCCACTGGCTCATTTTTTGCCTTTAGTGTTGCTTACAATTCAGTCTGCACTCAGGATCACTCGTTCAGCAGACATTAGCATGGCAGACTCAAATTATCAGCACTGATGGTCCCGACAGCCGCTCGCTGAGCTCCTGGCAGCTCCCACAGCCCCCTCACTCCCCCAGTGCTGGGGGCAGCCTGCAAGCCAGCCCAGCAGGGCAGCAGTGCTCCTGGGCTCAGGGTGTGATGGTGCTGAGTGCCATCCCCCTCCCACAAGGGCAGTAAAAGGCACATGGGAACACCTCCCAGCTTTACAGATAGAGCAGTGAGTTAATTAAACCTCTCTGCAGTTTGCTCTATATAGTATAACTTAACACCACTAACAGCTTCCCTCCCTCCCCTTTAAGGAGGCACAAAATCCCCACTGTAAGAACCGCAGCACAATGTTACACCACAACAGAAACCCCAGCCCAAGCATGCAGGAAACATTTGGGGCAAAAGGGCTCTGACAGCACCCGCCCCAAGCGCCTCCCATGACTGACGCATTTAGGATGCTGGGACACAAGTGCATTTTGTGTTGCACAGAATTGCAGTGCTGTGTCTCCATTTATTTGATTTGTATTGCCTGAAGGAAAATGCTTTCGCTGTCTTCATGCACTCACTCTAAGCATTCAGCTTCAAAATAAAAGCTCCAGGGACCTGTCATCATATGCTTTCTTCCCCATAAAGGAAAGGCAAGAAGCAGCCTTTTCAAGCTGAACTGCGGAGAAGTGCTCAAGACCTCTGCTGCTCCTTCATGTTGCTCAGAGACGACCTTGTGAAGTTCGCTTTTTAAAGCATCTCTCTCCTCCTGCAGGAGTTTTACATTAGAGCTGCCATGTCCTGACTTCACTGCTTTACTTGGAGGACTTTGATAGCTTTTGGAGGAGATGGAAAATGAGTAGCACTGCTCAGGCTCTTCCACCCTGAACAAATGCTCTCAGGACTTGACCCAGCATAGCCCATTGCATGAGTGACCTCTTCCACCAGCATCACAAGCACTCATGTGTAACAGCCTGGTGTGCCTCTGTGGGATGGGAACAGGTCCTGTCTGCTGGGGTCTGGGCAATTCCCCTCTATACCTGGTGGGTTTCAGCAGGATTTCCTCCTCCCCAGCCGCGCAGAGGAAGGTGGGCGAGTATGTGATGTGTGCAAGCACACCGTGCTCAGCCCTGCTCCTCCAGCCCCATGCATGTATGCACAGCCCAGTGCTGCTGGGAAAGAGAAAACCAGTTCCCCAGTTTCTCCCAGTGCAGGTACTGGTTTCTACCCCAGGTACCTCAGTTCTGTGCGATGCACTTCCTGCCGTGCTTGCCCCAGCACCCATCCTGAAGCAGTGTGGGACGGTGCTGCCTGCGGGCACCCCAGCACCCGCTGCTACCTGCAGCACCCACCTGCAGCAGCACAGCCTCCCTGCCAGGCCCCTGTCAGCCACAGAGCTCAGTCCTTGCCCTTAGAGTAGGGAAGGAAAAAAAAGATTTGAATCATTTACTTTGCAGTAGAACAGTAAGTCTACAGCCATTTCTACTTCTGCACTGCCGCCAAGCATTGTTTTGCTCTAAACGCTTCAGCTTGCTCTGACAACGCTGTTCATGTTGTACCAGATCTCTCACCCTCTCCTTCTGTCTCTCACTTTCTTTTCACCTCCCCTTCCTCCCCCTCCTGTTTTTCCATTTCCGTTTGGGGAAGCAGCAGAGATGAAACACAGGCTTCCCCAGCTACTCCTGCAGGCTCTGAATTGCCCAAACCAGCCAATTTGGTTCAGCCTCTGCTCCTCTTTTGCACGCCGCTGACAGTCTCTGCAGAGATCGTCATGCATTTACTCTTCTGGCACAGTGAGAGCGACAGGACACGAGTGCTCCGAGCATTGTTAGAGACTCTGCAGAGGGAGGCTGCACAGATGCAGGGGCTGGAGGATCCAGAAAGCCTGAATTGGCCCAGCATGGGGCCCTGCTAAATGACTTTCTTAAAACCAATGTCTCCTAAAACCAATGTCTCAAAAAGCCTTGCTGGAGCTGAGCTGTGCAGATCTGCACCTGAACCAGCCCGTGCTGTGCCATGGCTGCATTTGCCCCCCTCCCTCATGCCAGTGCTCCTGCCCAGCAGCCAACTCTGCCCACAGAAACCACCTGCCAGCTCCCTTTGCTAGCTTTCCCACTGCCTTGAAGGAAAATAGGAGCCTTCAACACTCCCGCAAATCCTGCAGTGAACTCGTGCATCAGGGATGCACAGAGGTGACCCAAAGCAATCACAGCTCAGTCAGCAGCGGGCTGTGGGTGTTGCTCACCCCGAGAGCTGGAGCCTCCTCTGGCAGCTCCCTGCCCTACTTCTCTTTCATAAATACATAATTGTGACATGGCATTACATAATTTATCACGTTACATCGAGATTGGGGCCATCCTTTCGTAGTTTATTCCACCAAGCGCTGGAGCTGACAGGGAGCAGAGACAAACTGTACTGCAGGAGCTCACAAGGGGTTGTCTCATCTGAGGACTGATTGCCAGAGGCCCCCATGCTGCGTGGGCTGTGACCCCTCCAACAGCCCTCTCCTGATCCAATCTGCTCAGAAAGCTTTTGAGCTGAGAACAGAGTTTGAGAGGCGTCCGCGAGGACGTGAGCAAAACACCTTGCACAGAGACCGAGCTCCATGCTTGCTGCAGAGCTCCGCTCGCCATCCTGCCTCCACCTGCCCCACACCCAGCACAGTCCTGTAACCACTGGGGGCTGGAAAGGACCCGGTACATCAGCAGACTTATCCAGACATCCTGCTTCTTCCCCAGAACTGCCCCAGGTGCTGAGTGAGCAAGGGGCAGCCAGTGATGGGGTCACTCACAGCCCCCAACCCTCCCACGGGACAGGGAGGCTCAGCCAGGAACTGGTGGGAGCAGCACGCAGTGCTTGCACCCCCGGGGAACTTGCTCCTTCAACCACTTGTAGTTTTCAACTGATTGTCAATGATTTTGGAGAGGCCCTGTGGCTCCAGCTCAGGGCAAGACAGGGTCAAGATGCCCAGGTGCCACCAATTTCTCCCCACAGCCAAACATCCAAGCCACCAAGCTGCAAGATGGTGCCCAGACACTTTATGCCCTGCCAGACAGCATGTTCCTTGAGAGAGATTTGTGAGACAGCTGCTGTTCCTAGCTTGTTTTCTTAAACATTACAGTCCTGCCTGACAAGCAGGCTGATGCTTGTAATCCCCTTTCCTCAAGGTTTTTAATGCCACCTGACATCCTGAGCAAGGATGCTGCATGCAAACAGATGCTCTGACCAAATCTGGAGCGCAACAGAGAATCAGGGATGTCATTTGGCTGTTCTGAGCAGCTCCTAGGGATCAGTTCCTAGTGTTGCATAATGTAGTGTTTTAACCAATTAACTGAGTGACTGGAAAAATCTTCTCTCATAAAACAAACAGATGACACAGGCCGACAGTGCCATAAACAGCACAGAGCACACGCTGCTAATGCCTCACCTGAGTCACCCGGGGGACGGCCTCAGCCTCAACACCTTAAAACACTCAGAGCACAAGGGCAGGCTGGGACCTGAGGACACAGGTGATGCAGAGGAGGAGAAATTTGGTACAGGGAAGCAATGGCTAAGGATGTGACGCAGGGGACATAGCTGATAAAAGCCTCTGAGTCCTTGAAACTGGGCTGTCCTGCACTACAGTGGTCAGAGCACCAATAAACCTGTTCTGGAGAGCAGTAAGAGATACAGGGGGAAAGAACTTCTGGAGGACTCTGGTCTAACCTCTGGCTCTCTGCAGGACTGTCACAAGCCCTGGAATGAGCCACTTACGTTTTGGAGAGCCCCACAGCCACTTTTCTGGCAGCCACCTCCAACACTGCACAGAAAGATGTGGGAGTGGGGAGTCCAGAAGAAAGCTGCCTTGCCAACAAGACAAGCCTTCAACGGGAATGGTGTGCAGGGAAGGTGCTGCAGGCACACTTGTAGAGCACAGACACAGGGTGGGGATACGAGCCCTCCATCACTGGGGTAAGAGTTTAAACAGCACCTTGAGGCTAACACAGGACATTCACCAAAAGCTGTATCAAAACCTCTAGCAGATTTCCCCACAATCAAATGTGTCAAAGGCTAACCATGGGGTCCCGCTGCCACCCCAGCTCTTGAGCACCTCCCTAGAACAGGAGGCAGGGATGGTTTGTTACAAACACATGAGAACCAGCACAGTCCAGCCTCAAGGTCTGCACATGGAAGTCCCAGACCTCCCTGCCTCACCTTGGGAAGGCAGAAAGCTCCATCTCTCCTCCTAGCACTGCTGCCCAGCCCCAGAATTCCCCCACTGTTCCCCAGGAGCGTTTGCCCCCAGCCAGCCCAGGAGGCTGCTGACTCCCTGAGCCCCCATTACCTGCACCTCTCCCAGGAACACAGCTCCCACACACCGGGGGAATGGGTGCCAGGTGCACCTAGGGGTGGCCAGGACCCCAGCTATCAGGTCCCAGCCACCAAGCACAGCCCAGCAGTGGGTGAAGTGATGAAGAAAGGGCACACCACCCTAGCAAAGGACTGCTTTTTACTTCCCACATTACCTAAATAGCCTGGCCAGCACCAGCTGGGGTGAGCAAAGCCTATGGATGGCCAATAAAATACCCAGTGAGTGCAACACACAGCTGTGTTATGTTATGGGTTAGTGCTACTTGGGGCAGCAGCTAGTGTGCAGCTGTGTGAGAAGTCCCTGCACCAGCCAGATCAGCCCTCCACCATGCCCCTGTGAGCCCATTTGGTGCTGCTCACACCTACCAGCCTTTGTCACCACAGCTTTCTGGGGCATGGGGCTGCAGCCAGGAAGCAGCGCCCTGTGCTCTGGGATGCTGCCCTTCCCCTGGGCACTTTCCTATTTCCTTATTTCCTTCCCCCTTACCACTGAGTCAGTCCCTGCGCAAGCCTGGTGTGATGGCAGCAGATGTGGCACACCGCTGGCAGTGCCTCGGGGCAGGACAGGGGACGGGGAGCAAGTCTGACCTGTGCCATCCCTTCTGCGTCTGGTCCCGGCGCTGCCGGTGGAGGGGCTGGTGTGGGCATTTGGGGTGTGGAAAAAGCTGTGAACCTGTGCGTGAGCCTGGCTGGGAGCTCGCCATTCCCCAGCCTCCCAGATCAGCTGGGGTATTTTGTCTGTCTGTTGACCATAGGCTGAAACATGCCCCAGCCACGCCGCGGCCTCCCTCAAAGGGCGTGCAATTAAAAAGCAAGCCTGCAATTTGGTAATTTGTAGAGAAGAAATTAATTGCTGTGTGCACCTTGCCTTGGTCTGCCCGCTCTGGTGACGGCTGCTCAGGGGCTCCTGGGGAGGTTCATCCCCGGAGATGCTGCTTGCCCAGCCGGAGCCACGCGAGCAGAGAGCCGCCTGCGCCCTGCCCCGAGGGGCGCCGTGGTGGCGAGGAGCCTTCCCAAACACCAGCGGGGTAAGCTGTCATCAGAGCCTGGATCAAAGGCCGGTACCTCAATCAGGCACATCTGAGTGGAGATGTGCGAGTTATAAGGCCCGCTCCCTGCAGCGGGGTGACAGCTCCTGCATTCTTCGCATTTTCTCGTTGCTGCTGGAAGCCAAACACGCGTCCCGTGTGACACCCCGCAGGCCACAGCCACGCTCCCCGGGGTGAGGAGGGATGCTGGCTGCCCTGGCCGCAGCTCAGGGCCCTGCAGGGAGCAGCACAGCGTGTTGATGTTGTGCAGATCCAAAGGCACGGCCTGGGCGGGTGCCTGCAGGGCTGCGGCTGCGCTCATCCAAGCCTGTGCCTGGGGTGGCTCCTGCCCGTGGGGGGCTCACCTGCTCCGCATGGCACGAGGCAGCTGAGGAAATAAAGGGCCAGATAAAGAGCCTAAGTTTATGGCACACTGCACGTACCTCTGGAGCCCCCAAGACTGATGGAAGAGGCAGCGAGCATGAGGAGAAACCTCCACCCAGCCCAGAGAGGCAGAGGGTGAGAAGTCATGTAAAAAGTCATGGTACTTGATAAATATTTCTGTTCAGCATTTGGAGGGCAAGAGCCAAACAATACAGCATGTTATAAAATATAATCGCTATAAAACACTTCCACCCTCCAAGGGCTGCAGGAAGATGTCAAACAATAGCTACCGAGCTCAGATTTTCAAATCAGCGGCTCTGACACATGGCAGGGTGTAAAGGAGCCGGGTGAGGAGCCACCTAATGAGCGTCCCCAGGTGCCGGGCATTTCCCCCGGTGCTGGTGCTGGTGACCTGCCATCGCCTGGCCAGAGTAAACAGGATGTCCCAGGTCGGTGCAGCCCCCGCTGGCACCCATCCTGTGACACGGGACGGGACGGCCACTGCCAGATTTCATGGATAAAGGGCTTGGAGTGGGGAAACGCAATCAGTGTCAATTAGCACAGTTTTATGGGAAAGGGATCTTGGCATGCATGCAATTAGTGTTACCCGTATCAGTCAGACTTGTGATCGGTCTGAGGTAAGAAGCTTGCGTAAGGCACTTGGCAATCGGAGCAGCTGGGGTGGATGTGCCTGAAACCCAGGCACTCCATGGGTCCTGCAGCGTTGCTGCCCCACGCAGGGACCTGGGTTCACAGCTGCCAGCCTCTGCCTCCCGAGCCCTGTACTGCACCAACCAGGGGCTACAAGCCCTGGTCCTGGCAGCCTCGTCGCTCGTCCAGCTTTGATGGAGCCTCTCCTACACAAACCTGGGGTGAGACACCTTTATAGAAGAGAGCTCGCTGCTGACAAGAAGCAATAAAGAATGCCTGGCTGATTAATATCCTGTCATCTTTGACATGCATGCCAGAAATAGAAGAGCGGATAAGAGGGTGACTGTCAGGAGCGTGATTAGAGACCCACAGAGGGAAGGGAACGCGTGCTCCAGACTGCAAGGGGCCGAGCACAGCACCTGAGCCTCTGGCTAAAGACGGGTCCTGCAATCCAGTCTGGTGCGGAGGCCACTGGCTTCTCTGTCACTCGCCTGTGATGGGAGGTGTTATGCAGAGCTCGCCCTCAGCAGCAGTCGTGGCGGGCTGTTTCTGCATGGGGATGCAGCAGCTCCTTGCAGAGCCCCCCAGGCTGGGATGCTGAAGGGGTCGGCTGCTGTCAGGGCATCCCCATGCTGCTGTCACCAAATCTGAGGCTCCTTGCAGCACTGCAAGCCTCGTGGTCTCTGACGTCTCCATCATGGCCCCCTTGGCACCGCTGGCTCCTGGGCAGCCTGGCAGAGGTGGCGGCTGGCCAGGATGTTGCTGCCTGCCCGCAGCCACTGCTCCTGATAGAGCGGAGGCATGTGAGGGGCCGGCAGGACAGGAGGCTGCGTGTTTTGAAACCCGGCTGCGAAGGGCAGAAGCTTGCTCCCCACGAGCACCAGGGCACAGACTGGCCCGTGGCCCAGTTTCGGTGGCTCCTCTCCCCCATGCAGGAGCAGAGCACATCTGGGAATCGGGCGGTGACGTTGTGCAAGACCTGACACAGCCCCTGCATACAGCTTGTTCCCACTTGGCCAATTGTCCTGTAGCAGGGGCAGAAGCAACACTCTGCATCTTGAATGAAGCCAGTCTGTGAGCACTGGTGAGCCTGCTTAAAGCTTTTTGCTTATGGTGTCTAATAATGATAAGCCTCCTGAAAAGATGAAAGATATCCTTTGGTGTACTTAGGAAGCCAGAATAAGGCAGGAACAAACACCAGCCTTAAAGTACTGTGAAAGCTGACACTGCCTTTTAACATTTAATGTGTAAAAATCCTGTGTCCCACCACATCTTGAAAGGAGCTCTGCATTATAAGCATGACTGATAACTACTGGAGATAATTCGTGCCTCCTTCCGGCTGGTGCAAAAGCTGCCAGCAGGTATTATCTTTCATGCTATCATTTTTCCCTCTGGAGCCATAGGTTCACAGGCTGTGAACATAAATCCATGTAGCAAATACAGCTGATGTTCTCCTAATGCAGCACGCACGGCGCAGAACAGGACCTGGCTACGGGATGACCTGGAAATGAGGAACAGCAAATATTTGGGACTTTCCCCTGGCAGGCAGCACGCAGCACCAAATCTGCCCTCATGCTTCACGTCCCAGCACTGTGGGGCTCTCAGAGCACTGCGAGATTGCTCAGGGTGTGCTCTGAATAGCCTGGTGCCCCTGAAATCAGGAAGGGGACATGATTTTTCTTGGCACACCAGAGGCTGGGTGTGCAACTCCTCCCTGTGTGAGGGCTAAAGAGCGAGGTGTCCATGACCAGACATCTCCACAAGGCCCTGTGTTGCAGCAGAAGCTGCTCAGACCCCAAAACACCCAAGGCTTAAAGATGATAATTTAATCAAGGAGCAGCTGCATGGTGCTGCTGTTTTACAAGGACAGTGTTCCCACAGCAGGGCACAGCCCTGCAGACACTGAACTGCCGGCAGGTCCTCTGAGCAGACGTGCTGTGGTGGGACCCAAGGCCGCCCGCAGAGCAGGAGCAGTCCCCGGTCACCCAGCCTGTGCCCCGAGCTGGTGACGGTGCCCTGACATTAGCTGAGATGCTCTTCATGTTCCCTGTCCCTCCTCCCTGGTGGCTCCTACTCCTGGATGGTGGCACACATCTGCAGGGGCCATGGCCTCTCCTTGGGTCTGCCTCGTGAGTCCCAGGCATTGACCCTGCACGTGGGCTCCCCCACGAGATTGATTCTACTGATTTCTACCCAAGGTCTCCCATACAAAACCCACAGGAAGCGTTTCTTTGGGGCTGAAATTGTTTACTGGAATCAACACAGCCAGCAGCATTTCTTTAGTTCTCTCTCAAGCTCTGAAGCTTTAATGACAGAAGTGCTGGCAGGTATTTCCACCTAGCAGCATTCTGAAAGAGGAAAAATAGCTGAAGCCTCTGGGATTAGCTGCCCTTTCTGTGAGAAGCATTTATCATTGTTCATACAGCTCTCTGCAATCTTATTTCCACCATCAGACACGTGTGACCAGAGACCATTGGTCTATCTGAACACATTCCTTCCCCATCAAGCACAGACGGCGCGACGTGCCCCCATGCATACAAATCCCGGTTTGACAGAAGATTTCAGGTTCCAGACAAGCTGGGCAAGGAGCGTTGCCAGCTCCACGTGCTCGGTTGGTCACAACGCACTGTTTATGTCCCTAAGAGTTATGGAAAGGACAAATATCTGCCCCCAGACCACTGCAATTGTACAGGTGTATCGAAGGCAAGGCAGATTTTGCAGCAGGAGGAGGTGCGATGCAGCTGGGGCACACAGTACACTGGGCCTCCTTTCAGCTGAAAAAAAAAATATCTATTAAATATTTGTGTAAAACAGGCATTCTCTCTGATTGGCATTGATACGCCACGCTGTAGAAGTATCAGAGTATTTCCAGCAGTTGTTTGTTATGGCAGTCTGAGGGGAGAACAAACCATCGCCTGGTTATTGCCCGGGCAGCAATGAGCCTACGTTGGGAACATTTGAAAATATAAAAGCAAACTACAAGCAAATGGTTTGAGCTTTGACGATGCTTGCACATGATAATGATAATGTTAAACTTGTGAGACACTGTTCTACCACACACTCAAGGAAAATGAGGAGGAATATTTGCTTCCAGCTAATTGCTGAGCCTGTACGCTGCCTCACACAACAAAGAGCATTCTAAGTAAGTTACCATTTGATCTTGAAGGTTGTGCAACAAAACTTCTCAATTGCCTTTTCTCATCATCAAAAGAATTTAGGATTACAGGGGAGATTTCATTTTTTTTTCAGCTCCGAATACACGGAGATGCCGGGGTGTGCCCTGACAAGCCAGCTATCCTCGTGCTTTGCCATCTGCGGGGCTCTCCTCACGTCTCCCGGCCCCGAGATGTTCCCTTGTGCGTGGGGCCGGGCTGTGGCCTGGGGCGGGCGATGGGACGGGGCAGAGGAGGTGCCCGTGGTCCTGTGCGGGCAGCCGGTGCCCTGCTGTCACCAGTACTGTGCTACAAACCTTGGGATTCACCCCGTTATCGCTGGCAGCCTGTTATGGTTTCGGTGTAAGTGCTAGGCCACGTGCCACTGGTGCCGGCCTGCCGCCCAGGCTGAGCCTCTCAGCCCCGCCTCAGCTTCGCAGCAGGGCTCCGCAGCTCCTCCACAGCCACCACACGGCTTTTACGAGGCCTGGCTCAAAATAAAACAGTCTGATCTTCTGTACGTGACAGACTGCGGCATCTGGTCTCTGGGGGAGAAATTAGAAGGAAGCAAACGAGTCGGGCTCCCAGCTAACCCTGCACCGCAGCAGCTAACTGCACCGCGAGCGCTGCGCCCGGCTCTCGTGCTGCCGCAGGCAGCGTGGGCTGATTGCCCCGTGCTGCAACACCTGGGACTTCGAGTAATTAGCATGCCTTTCGCTGTTTTGAACTTCAGTGGGCAGCTGGACCGTCTGGATGAGGAGCACTGCCCCTGCCCGGTGCCTGCCCTGTGCCCACAGCTGCCAAGCGGGCAGTGTTGGACAAACGGCTCCCCGGGCAGGGGCCGGACAGACAGACCCCGGCTGGCTGTCAGCCCGGCGCTGTGCTGGGCCGGATTCACCTCTGGTCAGGCTCACGCCTGCTCTTGCATCACCACGGGGCTGTATTTTACAAGCAGCTATAAAGGACGCAGAGGGTATCAATTATGGTTTCCAAACAACTGATCCGCAAAAAGCAAAGCTATTTCGAGCAGGATAAATGCAGCCGAGGCCATTACATGTAATTCACGTCTGCCCGCAGCATTCCTGCCCTGCTGACTTGAGAGCTCAGCGGCAGCTCGAGCTCCCCGTCCTGCCCCAGATACGGCTTTGGGGACAGGGGGCTTCGCTTCCCAGAGCTGCTGCTTCCCCAGCATGACAACACTGTCCCTTTTCTGGGGGGCACGGGCTGCAGAGACCCTCGGGCAGGAGGGGCTGCGGACCTGCACCCTCGTGCCTGGGACCACGGAGCAGTTGTCGGGATCTGTGCGTGATGCTGCACCCAGCCTGGCTGGTGCTCCTGCCCAGATTTAGCTGTCACATTTATTCATTAACAATCCGGTGCTCAGTTTTTATGACAAGCGTATGACTGCCTTGGCACTCCCTCCTCAGCCCAGTGTTATTTAAATGTTTCCCCCATTATTATTTGATAATGCATCCTAATACATATAGCTCTTGAGGGGAGAAGACGATCGAACGCTCTGCACATTTTATATCACCCTTGTTCGTTGCTGGAAAAACTTCACCATAGTGATGACTGGCGGAAGAAATTTAGCAGCATCTGCTGAAAATTTTTTGAGGTTTACAAGTAAATGACTCATGATAGCATATTTTATTGCATTTGGTTTAACAGTGCTGACTTCTTGCATTTCCTACTTCTGCAGTGTCTGCTGCTTTGAACATGAAGCATGGGTGGGTCAGCGCGGGCACGGAGTGCCGGCCCCAGTGGCTGTTTCGCCATCTGGTATTTTCTCCTCCATCAGTATCTGATGCAGATATCTTTCAGTATCTGCAAAATGTACTTACAGCAAGCGGTCTGTAGGAAATAAAGGGAGAAACTTCATGCAGTGCCCCTGTGAGTGTGCAGCCTGTGGCTCGTGCCACTTTAGGACTGTCACCAGCAGGTGACAGACCACGGTGGATTCTGGCAGCTCTAAACTCTGCTTTGTTTCAGCCTTTCTTTTTTTTTTTTTTTTTTTGCTCCCCAACAGGCAAATTGCCTAAATTAACTTTGAAATTTTAGGCACAATGTAGCTAATTCCCGTGAAATATCTCCACAACATAATTTGCTCAAAGTGCCCCCGCCATTAGCAGCCGGTTGGCAAATAAAGAAGTTCCAGCATTTCACTGAGCGAACCCCGACAGCACTGAAAGAATTACAGGACCAGGCAGCAATTTCTCAGCAATTAGTAACTAAGCCACAGAGGCTCGGGATGGTAAGAGACGGAGCTACCAAAACCTGGCTGCAGTGCTCCCAAGCCTGGTGCCCCTCTGTGGCTCTGCAAAGTGTTTGAGGAAAAGCTCACAAAACAGTGAAGCCTACTAAAAATCTGTGCTGAAAGGGAAAACTGCCCATGTCCCAGCCTCCCTGCTCCAAACATCCTCCTTTTTCCCTCTCTGCTTTCCCTTAGGGCAGCTTTAATGCTACCCGCTGCCTTCCCGAGGACAGCGAGGTGGTCAGGGAGCCCCCCTGGCTCTGCTGCAGCGGGCATTTCTTAGGAGGGAAAAATAATAGGTTGGCTTTTTTGTTTTGCAAAGTCAGAAACTGCATCCCAGCGCTTAAGCCTGTTGTTATGTTTTGTGTTATTCTTGGCACGCTGACCGAAGTGCGCTCGGTATGAATAGCAGAGAGCTGCAAAGTAAATAGCGTGTCCTCTGGGAGCAGCGAGCAGGGGAGGGCGGCTGCGTTGCCTAATGGATCACCCCCAGCGCCTGTTTGGGTTAGGCTTACAGTAATTGCTCCCTAGGTGAGTTTATACCAACAATTGATCATTTCAAATGGGAAAGAAGTACAAATGAGTAAGAGAATAAACACTGACAGCATTATGCAACGCAGAAGAGGTGAGCAAAAATCCCATGCAGCTCGAACACAGACCTGAAAGCAAAGCCAAGCAGAGAACAGGCGATGCTGTTCGCTTTACATGCAGCTTCTCGTGACTGCTGAACGACGCCAAGTCCGGCAAGATGAGAAACGGAGCTGCAGAGCCGCTTTCCAGCTTGATCTTCTACAAAGGGCTGGACTGCCAGGTCTGAAGCTCCCCCTTTGCAGGAACAGAACCCCGTTTTTTTATTTTTCCCTCGGATGAGGCACCAGCATCCTCCCAGGGGTGACACAAGGTGACACAGGGTGACACAGCATGACACGGGGTAATGCCAGGGATGACCCCCGGGTCCGTGTCCAGCTGTGGGGCAGCTCGCTGCTCATCTTGGCCATTCCTCAGCTTGTTCAGCAGAGCCACCAGCGGAGCTGCGCAGGGCTATGTACAGCAGCGAGCGGCTCTGCGTCACGTCCCAAGGGACCGCATGGGGCCGAGGGGTGAAGGAGAGGGCCCCGGGCACGTGCAGCCAAGGCAAGGCGCCGGGACCTGCCGTGTCCCCAGTCACGTCAGCCTCACAGCGCCGGGGCTTCAGCTCTCCTTTCCTTCCTCGGGTGGAAACAGCTCCCACGGGAGCCCTGTGTGCCACCAGTGCCACCGCCATGCCCCGGCTGAGTCCTCGCAACGGTGGCAGTGCCCAAAGGGGTGTTCCTGGGCAGCTGCTCAAGGTAATTGTGGGATCAATGGGAGGTGCCAGCACGGTGACAGAGCAGTGATGCCTACCACGGGACTGTGACACCATGCCAGGAAGCCATGCCCTCTCCCTGTTTCGCCTAATGAGCCCCAGAAAGCACCGTGTCACTGCAGGGGACAGGTGAGGCACGCATGTCACCTGGGTTGGTGGCCTCTGGGGCTGCCCCAGCCACATGCAAGGCTTGGAAATGCCAAGGGCTGGGGAAACACCTGCCGTGGGTGGCTCCTTGTCACCTCCGTCCCTGCACCTTGGCCATGTACCAGGCTCAGAGCAGTGCCTGGGCACCTCTCCCAGAGCATCACGCAGAGGAAGGGCCATGGAGACTTCCCAAAACCTGGCCGTGGTGTCGGTGTGGGATGGTGGCAGGGAGCCAGACTGGGGCTTGCTCTTGTGCAAGTGAACCTGCATCAGCCCGGTGCCGTTGTACCGGTCAGAGGAAGGAGAGCCTCCTCCGCATTGCCAGGTGGTGTTGGTTCATTCACAAGCAGAGATGAGGGAAGCCAGGGAACTCCTGCCACATGCTGTGCCTGCCATTACTAGGTGAAGCCATAATTAAGTCCCCAGATCTTTCTCTCTCACGTGCATGTCACACAGATGCACACACACACAGGCACACACAGGCACACACCAGCTCATTTTTTTTTTTTTTTTTTTTTTAATAATAATAAAAAAACAAAACACAAGCAGTTCTGGAAGTGAGTTAATGTGCCTGTGCCATCCCCTCCTACAGAAACCTCCCACTGACCTGCAGTCAAAAGATGTATTTGGGGAGCGGAGCGCTCCAGCTGGAGCCTAGCCATTTGCAGCACAGGCAGGCCCCAGCTCCTCCCGGACAAGCCCCGGATATGGGGAGTGATGAGCTTTTTTAATATCCAGGTGCTACCTGAGAATATCTCGGTTGGGTTAGGCACCCGCTGGGGCTCCAAGCTGCCACAGAGAGCTCAGGCACGGTGGCAGCCACTGTCCTGCCCCCTAGCATGGGGGCTGCGATCTGCGGCAGCCAGCGATGCCCCAACACACCTTCCCCAGCCACCTGAAGTTGTAAACCAGTACAGCTTCTTCCAGCTAGCTGGGAGGGGAGAAGTGTCCTTCCTCTGCTTCCTCTTCCTCCTACTGGGAAAGTACTCCTCTGCCCAGGGGCTTACCAAGTCGTTCTGAAAACCCCCAAGGAGTCCAACCTCTCTACACCGTAGCTCTTTCATGGTGAAGCCATTCCGGCGATGCAACAGCCTTGGCTGGTTCCAGAGCTCATCTCAACGCTGCCTTCCCGGATGGACTGGGAGATGGAGCAGCCAGGGACTGACAGGTTTCAGCCTGGAAAGGGTTTGCTCACACACGTGGCTCCTGCTGGTGCAACAGCATCGCCTGGCCACCATCACCTGTCTCTGCTGGTAGCCACCCCTGCGGTGCACACACGCTGGGATAAGCACAGCGAATGGAACAGAGCGGGATTTATTGCATCCCTCACTGGGGACGTCTCATTAGGAGCAGTGATAAGCCACAGAGGGCACCGTTTTCATCTGCCCATCAGGTATGTATCAGCTACCTATCAATCACCGTAAAAGAACACAAAACCGCCTGTGGCACAGGACTTCAGTCATGCTGCAGAAAAACAGCCAAGTGGGTTTTGCGTTTGCAGCTTTATTATAGTACAAAAGGTTAAAGGCAAAGCTAGAAAAATGAACCAATTTGTACACGCTCGCTGAATGCTTTCAAGACAAGGTATAGCAGTAAAGCTTTTATTGCTAAGGAGAACCAGAGGAAGGCTTTAAAGCTCATCTAGCATTCAATTTTTGTTCACAAGTAACCCAAATTTAAAGCAGATTTTCAGACCTTAAAACCCTCTCTCCTTTGTGGAATGCTCAAAAGGAAGATGACCTGAGGACAGCGTCTGCTCTTGAGATGGACCAGACTGATGCTCCGCATGAGGTGCAAAATGGGCCACCAAGGAATGCCGAAACAAAACCCAACTGCCTGGCTCTGAAATCTCGCTGTTAAGACAGCACAATGCCGCACAGCACCCATGGAGCCAGCCCCTCAGCTGTCCCTATGCCTGGTGGCTGTGGCACAGACAGCACCATGGACGTGCCCCGAGACCTAAGGTGAACCATGGGAGAGCCAGGAGCTGAGCCCAGGCATCTCCACTGTGAACGTCCTGCTCTAACTGCTGGGCTGTGCTCTCCTGGAGGGGTGAGACTACAGGTGGTGGGAAACTGAACCCTCCTGGAATCCCCAGGGATCAGGGATCTCCCTGGGATGCAACAGATCAGGGCTGGCCACCCTTCTGGAGGGCCTGGTGCAGTCACTGCAGCTCTGCACAGCTTTCCAGCACTGCTGCAGTCAGAGCTGCTCCCGGAGGAATCGGTGCCCTAGTCTTCGGGGATCGGGGTGTTGCAGTTCCCGTGGTAAATTTTGACTTCACCATCACACCGAAAGTACTGGTCAAAGACGTCGCTGTACCCGTGGTCCTTCCACCACGTGCAAAGCTGCCGGTTCCAGGTGCAGTCGAGCACGTGGAAGAGCTCTGGGTGCTCCATCCCCACCATGGTGAAGAAATCCTGGTCCCCAAGGTGGCCCTTGAAGCGGTACTTCTCTGTGAGCTTCTGCACCGTGGTGGGCTCCAGCAGCTGGTTGTAGAGCTTGGAGCGCCTCATGGCCTCCAGGTTGAGGAGCAGGACGCCGCTGTTGAAGCCGGGCAGCCCATCGGGAGGGGGCTCCCCCACCTTGGTGTGGGGGTTCTCGCGACGGTACTGCCAGAACGTGTGCCTGGGGAGAGAGCAGAGGCGAGAACAGAGCGTCAGTGAGCACAAAGAGCAGCCACCAGCAGTCAGGGCAGGCCTGGAAATGAGAAGTGGATGCACCCTGTGAACGGCTCAGAGCACCTCTGAGAATGCAAAAGACTGAAACCTCGTGCTGAGACCTGAATTGTCCTCCAGGTACGCCTGCCAGGTACAAGAACAGCTTCAAGAGGACAACTTTTTTCATTCCTAGGGCCATCGCTCCCTGGCCAGTTGCCTCGCTTGTCACAGAGCAGACTTCCCACCCACCCCAGGGATCTCAGCGCTGTCTTCTGGTGGCTGGAGGCATGTGGCCTCCAGAGCAGCCCTGTGCCTCACAGGCTGCTCTCTGCCTCCCCGCACCGGATATCACTCAGACCTCAGGCCACTCTTCTTGCCCTCTCCTAAAGCCTCCTTTGTGTTTCTCAGCATCCTTGGGCAGATGAGCTGGACACAGGACCCTGTGACTGCTCACATGGCTGTGCAGGGAGAGGAAACCACATCCCTCATCCTAAGGTCAGCCGACCACGTGTACCCCGCGGCCGATCAGCACCACGTCCTCGCAGCGCTCCCCTGAGCAGGGACACACCACGGGCTGCCCTTAACCACCATACCTGCGATTCACCTCGGGACCGCCGACATGGCCTGTCCTCCTCAGAGCCCCCTGCTTGGGCTCAGCTCCGCAGACCCCCGCCAGCCAGGGCCTCCACCTCGTGACACGGCGGTTCAGGGTCCGTGACTGCCATTCAGCCCCGCGTCCTGCCCGGGGACCTCCGCGTGCTTCACAGATGCCGCAGCACCCAGTCCCTCGGGGGTGGAAGCAGCAGATGGGAAGGTCAGGAACAGAGGCAAACCAGACACTAAGCCAAGGGGTTTTGGGGTCTCTTGGCTAGGCACACTATGCATCTGCTGAATTATCTGGCCCTCTGTACTGAAGTTCAGCCTTCCCATGACAGCCGTCCCTGTCCTCGTCACCTGTTCCCAGAAGGAGCTCACAACCAAGCCGAGCCCTGCTGCACGAGCTGAGGGAAATGACAGAGAAAGGGAAAGGCCGAGCTGTGCCCTGGTGCTCGCTGCTTCTCTCCATGACCACAGCTTTGGCCCTGCTCCTCCACCAGAGCCCCGTGCGCGGCGCAGGAACCGCTCCCCGCCCTTCACACGGCGAGCAGCCATTAAAACCGACCCTCCGGCAGGAACCGCGGGCCGGGAGCTCCCTGCAGAACAAGCTCAAGCCCTTCTCCTTCCTGCCAAAAATGATCTCCAAGGCCCAAGCGAGCACAGTTCCCATGGAGACCTTCCGAGCAGCACCCCATTCGGGCAGCCCGTCCTTCCCAGCAGCACGCTTTGAAGGCAGCAGAGAGGCAGCGCCCCGGCCGGCCCAGCCCGGCTCCCGCGCTTCCTGCGGGGACATTGTTGGGGCAGACACAATGACAATGCCGAGCCCTGCCAGCGCCGACAGCGATAGCGTGGCCCCGCTCACACAAAGGCTCTGCAATGGTAAACACCGAGCGGGCCTGAGCTGGCTCAGCCCGGCCGTGGTGGGTACGACGCCGCCAAACCCAGCCGGAGCAGGGCGAGATGGCTTTGACCGCGCCAGAAACACCTCAGGGACTGCTGCACAAGCCCCTTGAGCGCCGTGTTTTGGGAGGCTGGGAGCTGGGCGAGGAGTGTTAGAGAGCTCAGAGCCCGCAGGGTGCCCCCCAGGTGGGACGCCCAGACACCGCTCACCTGCTCGGCCACCCCGACGGACGTCCCAGCGGGGCTGCCCGGCAGCCCCACGGCAGCCCAGCTGGGGAGCCCTGCTTACACAGCGCCCCGCAGTTAATGGCATCACGGTAGCAGAGCACGCGGCATCGTTACTGTGAGGTGATTACAGGGAAGCGCCACATCAAAACTTGGCCTCGTTTTGAGGCTGTGCAAAAAGGCTTGAAGTAAATCCCTCCAAGTAGCAGAAATATTTCTCCTTCCTTCCTTTCTTTTTTTTTTTTTAAGAGACACCCGACAGCAACATCTCATTAGTTAAATAAGCACTGCCTTCAGCATCTGCAGCCCTGGGAAGGCTCAGATGCAGCAGCTCTGGCAGGCGTGATCCTCCCTAGCTCATTTCCAGCTGCCAAGGAGAACAGTGTTGCAAGTTTAGGAACACACAAAATTAACTCAAGAGAGTGATTCAATTGGGAAAAAATTAGACTACCTAAGCAAGCAGCACAAAAACGTCTCTGGCTCCTTCCACAGCCCCGGGGCAGCGAGCACACCCCACCGTGCACAGAGCTGTTCCCACTTGTAGGAACTGAACTCATCCCGTGCCATTACCCAAGCAGCTTCTGCTGGGGCTGAATCCACCCCCACGAATCGCTTCCATTTGGATGGAGTCTGCTGCCCCCGAGCTGCATCCCCTGCTGGAAGGCCGGGCAGCCGGGAGCCGGCAGAGCTGGCAGGGCAGGGGCAGCCGGGGGGAGCCCGCGCCCCCCCAGCCCCGCTGTCTGACAGCAGGGGGGGGGCAGCACTGCTCTTTCCTTCCAGCCCTAACACTTCAGGCAGAGCTACAGCACGGTTTTGCACCTTGCTGTGAAGTTGTCAGAGAGAAACGCTACTGCTGTTAGAAAGAATAAATTAAGCCAGCCCGATTCCTCTTCAAATTTGCCAGGCGCTGACCGAAGGCTCCCCGCACCTACACAGAAAAGAGGAATTTGTCCAAACACAGCTTGGATTTCGCACCCAAAGGTGATAAACGCTCCCATGCTTGGAAGCCAAACTAACTCAGATGCAAGAAGACGCAAGGAAATCAGCTCCTGGACCAGCTGAAGAGTCATGATGGGTACTCCCCCACTAGGAAAATGTAAATCCAAACGTTTCGTGAAGGCAGCTGCGTTAACATGAAGCAGCTCTTAACACCAGGTAGCTCAAGCAGTGCTAAGTGTCGTGCAGAGCGCCGACAGTTACATCCACCCTCTGGCCTCTTCTTGATCCCCTGCATCTTGGGGAGCCTTGCACAGGCTCACCGCAGGGCTGTGCGACCAGCCAAGGTGAGGGCTGGGACTTCGCAGCCAGCAGATGAATTATCCCAGCAGAAAATATGGATCCACTAATAGCAACAACCAGGAGCACGTTTTATATTTCCTGAGAAATGAAAGCAGGAGAATTGGAACTGTAAAGCACCAGCACTCCCGTGCTGTTCTCCATTTAGATGCTTCAGATTCAAAACTGTGAAATTTCTCACCTCATTAAGGGTCTTTATAGCATTCCCCTTCGGCTGGTTCAGGACAGAAAGGGTTTTTCCAAGCGCCAATTTCCCCCGGAAGGAAGACCCAGCTTTTGAACAGCTGTCTGCACGCCTCCCGGGGAAGGGGGAGCAGAGCACTTGCTGTGGGCTCGCTGCCGCACCGAGGACTGCAGGCAGCAATGCTCTTTGCATCTGGAGGAAGGAGAGTAGAGAAAAGGGCTCTGCCCGTGCAAGGAGTGGTTCCGTCCTGGGGACAGACACCAGGCCACTGCAAAGACGATCTGTGGATGCTCACTGGAAAGGAAGCAAAGCACTCCTGGCGTGGCACTAGAGGGAAGCTCAGTGTGCAGAGCCGAGATCCAGCCTCGCACTCATCAGCCTCACGAGCTGCTGGGATGCAGGCTGGTTGGTACACACAGGTCTGGGAGCAGCTGGGCTGTCCCAGGGGTGAGCAGAGGCTTGATCAAGCCCATGTCTACATATTCTGCTCTCTCTCTGTACTCCCAGCAAGGCCATGAAAGCGCTCCTCTTGCCCAAAAAGTGATCAAAGCAACTGGCAGAAGGAAGAGGGGGGAGCAGAGCCCCAGAGGGAGGTGTCTTTATAGCTCCAGAGCAACACAACTCACTACTCGCTTCACAATCCTTCCAAAACCACACGCTGCCCGACCTCCTGCCAGGCTGCCTGCAAAGGGACAAAACGGCAGCCCCTCCAAGGGGCTTGCTCTAACAGGAAAAGCGTCGGGGCCCCTGCCCTCGGCACCACCCAGCCGCGGCAGCACGCTGCAGCTCCCGGCCCTGTGCAGCACAGCAGGTCCCTGGCGAGTGACTCAGGCTCTGAGCAACGCCGTTCCCCGGCGGGCTGCTGCGTGATGGCCGAGGCAGGTAACAGCGCGCTGCTGGCTGCGGGGAGAGACGAGAAAGGAGCACAATTGTTCCAGCGCTTCCTCCCGGCCCCAGCCGGGGCTGACGTGGAAAAGGCATCGCCTGCCTCCAGCACGGCGCGTGCAGGCGGCGGGTCGGGGCCGGGGATGGGGCTGGGGAGGATGGGTTGTCCCCCGGGATGCGGGGCCGGGGTAGAGCTGCAGGATGTGATGAGCACAGAGTGGCGCCGACGGCTCAGGAACCTGCCCCAGCACCGCACCGCAACCTTCCCAGAGCTGGGCCGAGGCCAACTGAGGGAAAGGTGTTTGGGCAGGGCTCAGCTTTCATCCTTCCAATGGTGGCCTTCCGTCCTCTCCTTCGCCAGGGACTGATATTGATAAGAACATGGCTGAAAGGTGCCTCCTGCCTTCTTCAGAGAAGACAGGGCCAGGAGGAACACAGCAACCAGCCAAGAAGCCATCCCACACCCCGCTCTGCTTCCTCCCATCAGAAATCACCCAGCTCGAGCTTCGGCAAAACATGGGGACAAAATCCCCAAGGCTTGATAAACAAGCTGCCAGGACCCAGTTAGGGGGCTGCCAAATCTTGAAACAAACTTCCACTAAGGAACCAAAGCCTGGGTCTGCTGTGTCCATCCCCAGCTCCCGCAGCGGGGGAGCTCCCTGGTCAGGGCAGAGGGCTTGGGCAGTGCCCGAGCTGCCAGAAGACCCCCAGCCAGGAGGGGGGTGCCTCCTGTGGTCCCCAGCGGGTGCTGCTGGCAGCTACACCCTGTCCCCTGCTGGTTTTTCTCCCTAACCGGGCTGCCCAGCGCCCAGTTTTTGGCCGCACCCTGCGGGATGTTCTCTGCGGGAAACGAAGCTGCAGGTGCTTGTCGATGGGGAAAGCACGCGTGGGCTCATCTGGCAGTTCTGGAAAAATTGCATTAGCAGGTGCTCCGCAACAATGGGACGAGCTGTGTAAAGCACACAGTTCCCCCAAAACACAGGAAAGGCAGAGCTCGGTGAATCACGCGGCCCACGTGGCAGGGTGGTACCTGCAAAGGCCAGGGCTGGGCACCGCCCCGGCAGCATGGAGGGGAGGGAAGAGGCAAGAGGGAAGGGAAGGGGCTCGCAGGGCTGTCCCCACGGAGGCTCAGGCAGGGCGCTGGGTCCCCTGGGCTGCTCTGGGGGAAAACCCGACTTCAGCCAAGGCAGGGCTGAAGCCACCAGCAAGCACAAAGCTGCCAGCAGCGCCACCACCGAGGCTCCACATGCCCTCCTTTCTGCAGCACCGCTGGCCTTGGCACCGGGGAGGGCTCATGGCCCACACCCCTGGCAGCGAGAGACCTCCAGCAAGGGCAGGAAGGCAGCCCCGAGCCCCCGGCTGCCACGGGGATGAAAAGCAGCAGGAAACTGCTTGCTGGGAGGAGGGGAGGAGAAAGGAAGAGAAGGCATTTCAGGCTTTTGTTAACCACCGGGCTGACCGTGGCCCCTCTAGAAGGGAGGGGAAAATTCCTTCCCAGTGGTGACCCCGGGCCCCTGACACCGTAACAGTTTGGGGCCGTGGCTGCCAGTGCCTGCCTGTGGCCCCGCTGCCCCTGGGCCAGCAGCTGTGCCGCGCCGAGGGGCTCTGCTTTGAGGCGCTGTTTATAAACAGAGCCTGCGTGTGCTAGGAAACATCTGGAGAACAGCACTTCCAAGCATTCAAACGCAGGGCCCAGGCAGCCCAGATAAAAAAACACTTCCACCAGGACTTCCCCTGCTGGCCAAGCACGCGCTCCTCCGGCCTGACCTCCTCCTGCGCAGCCAGCATCCCATCCCTGCCTCCCCGCCAGCGGTCACGAGCCCTGACGGGGCAGCTCCAAAGCTGTGCCATGGCAAAACCACTGGAAACCGCAGCTAAAGGAGCAGGGAACCGCTGCTGGCAGACACGGCAGGGTCAGCACACCCAGCCGGCGACACCCTGGGGCGGGCTGGCGTGCTGGTACCCAGGGGAGATGGCAATGCCTATGAGGCAATGCCCCATGCAAACAGCGGTGCTGTTTGAGCAGAGCCCGCCCTCTGAGCCTAGCTGCTCCTGAGCAGACAGTGCTTAACCTGCCACACCTCTGCACAGAATTGTCTTCTGGTGTCCTCAGCACCCCTCAGTTGGTGCTGCCGCCGTCCCTCGCTGCCAACCCACAGGCGTCTTTCCCACCTGATCCTCAGCAAGAAGAGCGTGGCCAGAACACCTCCCCGCAGCCTTCTCCTCTTTGCTAAACCCAGCCTGCAGCAGGCAGCCTGCAGAGCCAGGCGCCTGGAGAGGAGCACCAGCAAAGCACCAGCACAGCACCAGCAGAGCCCTGGCTGCATTGAGGGACGCTCCCCTTCGGTGCCAGGGTGCTGCCAGACCTTCTCCAGGACTTCGCCTGCTGCCCAAGGAGGCTTTGTAACAAAGTGGCCCTTGTAGCTAATTGCTTATTTCCCACGTGCAAATGCTAAACCCTTTAAGGAGCTGAGGGGACAGGTTCAGTACCAGCCTGGGCCGGAGCGCCTTAGCTCAAGCTGAGCAGCTTGTGTAACCCAGGAAATGCCGGCTTCGCCCTGCCGGGGAGCACGGCTCGCCCAGGGGTGCGCAAGAGCCTCTGTGCTGGGGTACTGCCCGCTCTGGAGGTAAAAACATCACCCTGGGGCAAAGCAGGTGCCTCCAGCCCCTCCATCCAGCCCACACGCTCCACCGCCACCATACCTTGTCTGGAAATCCTGGTGAATTGATGGATTGAGTGCTCAGTGAGGCTTTGGTAATTCCCTAATCAATCTCCCATGTAACGCACAAATGATGTCTGTACAGCGACGGCCTCTACCAGAAGGCAGTCTGCATGCCAAACTTGTAAAAGGCCGGTTTTGGGGCATGAAATCCATTCTGGATCATAACAGTCCAAAAACGGGCTCACTGCAATGGCTAATTAGTAAACTACCTGAGAATGCAGCTCATTATCTGGTGATTAATGAGAGCGCTGTTCTCTACCAAACGTGCAAAGCTCACACTGGCCTGCTCGGGGTGCTGCTGGCCAGGAGCATGCGAGGAAGAGCCTTTCCTGGACGTCCTGCAGGAAGCCCCTGCAGCGGGACACCCCGAGCCCAGCAGGAGGGAGCTGCTCCCACCCCAGGCAGTGACCACAAGCCCTGATCGGGGGCGGCTGCCCCTGCCTCGTCCTCCCTGTGGGGCTCAGGCACGTACTCCTGGGTGCTTGGGTGCTTTGCCCAGACATACACAGGGGTTTTTTGTTCAAAAAAACCCCACTTTGTAATGCCCCTATCTCAGAAGGCACAATAACATGACCAACGGCATTAATGCTACTTACTAATGCATGTTCGTGGCTGTTAGATCCTGTCGGGTTTATTCACTGTTTTTAAATGACATTTCAACTTCGGTTGGTGATGGCAGTGAGTGCAGTGGGGCTTACACATTAGTGATGTGCACAGATTTAAGCAACGAAAACATTTACCTTCTGGGATTTCAGACATCAGAAAGTAACATTAAGTTCCCGAAATCAATTCTGCTGCCAATTCCTTTCAGGTTCTGCTTGTTCTGTAATTTTGGCTTTTTCTTGGTAGCAATTGCCAAAGAATTCCCAGAATCGTTTCACCCTCGCACCAAGCAGCAGCACCTGCTACAAATCAATTCAAAGCCTCAACATGGTTTAAAATCTGAAGTGCAAAGGGTTCGGCTTGGCGCTGGCTCCCAGGGCTGTGTGCATGCTGCCACGAACCATCAGTGCCCCCAGCAGCAGCGGCATCACCACGCCTAGGGGGACAAAAGAAAGGTAAAGATCCCCTGCCTTCTCCAGGAGGGGACCGAGAAGGACAGAGCTCCCTGCTCCCCCAGAGCAAAAGCACTTGGAGAGGAGCAAAGCCTCCAAATCAGGGCACCCTGCCTGTAGGAGGGGCCCACGATGCCAGGAGACTTCTGGTTGTCCCCAGCCCTGCAGGCCCAGCCAGGGTTTCCTCACCCCTCCAGAGGCAGAAGGGGCCAGGGAGGAAGGGGAGTGGGGTCTGGCCCTGGTAGGAGCGAGCACAGGCAGAGGAGCACAAACAGAACCTGTGTGACCGAGCTCACACCACACCTACAGGGCTCCTGCTTGGCCACAGTCAGAAGCAAAGCTGCTCGTCCTCTTCCCTTCCACGACAAAGTGTCCTGTTTGAGCTCTTCCTAGGTTTTGGGCCAGAGCAAAGACAAATGGCCTGGCAGCCATAAAAGGATTCAAGCGTCGATCCTTTGCAGTCCCTTTGATGTAGATAGCCTTTCCTGCATGACAAACCTCCCTAATTTCCAGCACTGGATTTCCAAGATGCCTTAGCTTTTATCAGGGCCAGCAGTGAGGATCTCACCCAGCAGTGCCAAGGGGGGTCTCTCGTGTGTCTGCTGTGACATTGGCAGCTCCAGGCCCCCAGGGACATCCAGCACCAGCAGTCAACCCCAGCGCTCCCTGCCCGCGCTGCCTGGGGGTGGAGAGGAGCCAGCAGTTGCCCTGTGCCAGCAGGCTGCTCCCAGTGCACATGTTTTGGGAGGTCCAGAAGAGCAGGGTTAGGTGGGGACAGTCCCTGCCGTGGGCACACCACACCTGTGGACAGATCTCCGAGCATCTCTGTGCTGTGCTTTGCAACCACCCCAGCCAGCAGCTGGCACTCCCAGGCAAGCAGAGGGCTGCCGGGGAGGCTTCCAGGTCCCCCTCGAGCAGCGGTGCTGCACCCCATCCAGCCTGGGGTGCCATCCCCAGCGTGAGGCTGCTGAGGACAGCTGTGTCACTAATGCCACCAACCTGCTGCAGCTCACACGCCATCGGGGTGATCTCTCACCAGGAACCTCAGGTTTAAGCCTTCTGTAACCTGAACACTTCTGAGAGTGTTCGGAACATTTCTGGGAGTGCCGCGGCGTCTCCCCGCTCCTCTCAGCTGAGGGGCTGCTTGGACGCTGCAAGATTCTCCCTTGGGCACCTGCCAGCGCCCAGCTGCCGTGCCCAGGGACATGCAGAGCTGACAGGTCCAGGCTGTGGCATCCTGCTCCCCCAGACGCCCTGGCTGTGTGTCAGCAAAGACTGGTGCCGTGCCCGCATGCACGTGGGCACACCCCAAGCCTAGCTCTGCAGCTCACGCCTGATCGTGCCCCATTCCCTCTTCCAGAGGGGTCACAGTTGTGCCAAGCCACCCATAGAGACCCCCCAGGGTCCTGTGTGTCCTGTCGGGCTGCTCCCCAAGCCAGGCACGGATCTGCTGCACGCCCTGGGGACACTGCCTGCCCACCTGAGAGCCTGCGGCAGGCTGCATCTGCAGCATGTGCCTGCACGTTCCTTAGCAGGGCTGCTGACAACAGAGCACAGGAGGGTCTGGACTTCTGCATTTGTTCAGGATCTGGCACGGGAGCCCCAGTGCAACATAAATATTGATACAGCACATCACCACCTGCCCTTTGCAGTCTGGTGAGCAGGACACTGCCAGCACGCCTCAGTAGCTGAAATACTGCAGGGGACAGCGGGGTTTTTAATTAAGATTATGACTCCGCAGAAGCACTTCCTTGCATGGGAAGCCTTTTGAACCAGACAAACTTCAGATGCAGATTTTAGTATTTCCATGAAACCATTGACATTGAAGCATGAGGTCCTGGTCTCGGCCGTGGCCGGGCTCCCACACAGGCAGGCACACGAGCAGACAGACGTCAGTGCTGGGCAGAGGCTCCGGCTGCATCCTGAGCAGGAGCTGTCTGAAAGCCCAGAGGTGTCCAAGATCCTAGAGCACAGCACCGACTGTCCTCAGCTCTCTTGGGAGCAGGGAGCAACTGCGGGCACCCAGCCCCCTGCAGGATGAAGTTCTGCCTCTGCAGCAGCTAAAGCCCAGCGTTTGCATTGCGGAGGGCCAGGGGATCTTTTTGCTCACAGCAACACATTTGTCCAAGACAAACAGCACCCGGGCATTGTTTCAGCATGAGTCAAACGCATGGAAACACTCCAGTGCCATCCTGTTTTGCTGTCTGGAGGTTTCCCCCTACCTTCAGGATATGCTGACAGGCTCTGGGACATTTCCTATCTCCTGTTCTCCTGCTACCCCATTTCCCGTAAGCGCCTGCATGCAGCGCTGCTCAGAGTGCTGCCGTGGCAGCCGAGCGTCGTGCGGTCCCAGCCCATGCCTGGAAATTCAGCCTGCAGCCCGGCAGCAGGCAGGCAGCCAGAGGGAACAGCTCTGAATACACCCCAGAAATGGTGTATTGCTTATAAAAAATGCCTGCACGCACATATTTACATCCTCTGACAGGTCAAATAGGTAGTGAGCATTAAGACTGAGCATCTAACACGGCAACCTGATGGATCTCCATCCATCTTCCCACCACCGTGTACCCAGGGGAAGAAGACACACGGACCTTTCGCTGTCAGTGAATGGCTTACCCTACCCCTGCCAGCCCGCAGCTCTGTGAGCAAGCAGCAGCTCAGGAGAGCTCCGAGCTCCTTGCTGCCTTGTCCTCACCTTTCGGATGTGTGACCCATGCTGCCTAGCTTGCTTCCAACCCCTCAGTGTTCAAAGTGCAGCCATGGTTCACGCGGCTCCTGCAGAGCCAGTCCCACGGGGAACAACCCGGCCACGAGTGCCACGTGGAGCACACCTCCTGCGCTGGGGGAGCAGCTGCAGGGCACTGGCACCTCCAACCCCATCGCCTCGCTGGAGACATTTTGGGTGCAGTGGAGGAGCAACTCCGGGATAAATTCCCTGGGGCAGAGCTGGTGTCACAGAAAGCTGTGCCATGTCGGGAGGGAAAAGCAGGAGGTAATTGAGACCCCCCAACGGCCCCCACCGCCCAGCAGCACTCCCCCCCCAGCCACCTTTCCAGCGGATGCTCCCAACCTGCGTGCGTGGCAAATCGCACGGCTCGAGCTGACACCTCTGCTTCACTCCTAGAACACATATTTAACTTGCTAAAAATATAAAAATAGCAAAGATTTTTTTACAAAGACACTCGTGCTTTGCCAGCTCGTGTTTTTGCCTGGAAGTCCTTTTAGGAGGGAGGCGCGAGCCCCCCAGCGTGGGGAGCCCTGCGGGGGGGAGGCGGCGCGTTTGCACAGTTTGCCCCACGCGGGGCGACCCGGTGACGAGAGATGGCAGGAACTTGTTTTCACGTGGAGAGCAAAACAGCACAACAAGGGCAGCACAACACAGCCAGAAGTGACCCAGCACATCAAAGCTGCCCGACAGCAGGCTCAGCCCGACGTGCAGCACACAAGGGCTGTTACTGCTGGGCTGCCTCGAGCCCCCCTCCTGCAGCAGGAGGCCACGGGGCAGGGGTTTGCCTCGGGTCGGATAATTGTTGTAAAACGTTGCTCAGCCCTGCCTTGCCCCTGCTGTGCTGGAGGTCTCCTCCTTTAGCTGAGCACCCCGTGGCTTTGCTCAGTACCCCCAGCAGGCCCTCTTCTACAGACTGCCTAGAGGGAGCGAGCCACCATCCCAGCTCTGGCTATGCATGGAAATACTGCAAAGCTGATCCATGCCCGGGCAGAAACGTGGAGCAACAGCACCTGGGGCTAAGTGCAGGCAGAGAAATGCCTCCATTGCCATGCTCACTTAACTGCCACAGGCTGTGCGGCTAGCAGAAGGGACCTGGCCTGTTGGGCAAGGCAGGCTTAAACTCCCAATCCTACCCAGCCCCAGCACGGTGCTCAGCTGTGGCTCTTCTCTCTCTCTTCTATTTAAGCCCTAACAATTGGATGTAATTAGCGGGGGCTGAATTTACCATTCTGGGCACCAAAGTCCTGCCAGGACACCCAAAGGAGATACAGGAGCCCTCTGTGCTCTGGGTGTGGTGTTGCCTTTCAGAGAACACACCTCAGCCCCCACGGTCCCTTGGTCCCTGCTCACTGCCAAGCCCGCGAGCCAGGAGGACCCCGGAGATGGCTTTTCCCAGCCAGGCACAGTGGTGGTTTCTGCAGCATGAGCAACCAGAAACCCTCTTGTGAGTACGCTCTCATTTGGCTTCTAGGAAACGATCAGCGGTGATTAATAACCACAGGGACACCAGAACCGAGCAAGGCTCTCAGACTGGAGACACCAGGACAAAACTCATACCCTAATAACAGTGCTGTGCAATTTGCTCTAAAGCCACAGTCCTGGGAGAAGCCGTGCAAACTTCTAAGTGATTTATGGATGGAGCTGAAAAAAACTAAACTCGTGTTTGGGAACAACCTTATATCATCGAAATGTCGCTGAAACCTTGGTGGAGGGTGCAGAAAATGATGTAACTTGGCAAGCTCTATCCCCTTCCGTTGACAATCTGTTTTCTCATATGTTTAATATAAAGAAAATGGGAAATGTCCAAATCCCTTTTCTCTGCTCAGTATGATTTACTACCTCTGCTCCTGCCCGCGGCGTGACCTTGCTGGGTGTCGGTCGCGTGTCACCGCTGTGACAGGAGGGCCTGGGTCCCTCCTGGGGACGGGGCTGTGCTGACCATGTCCGTGGGCTGCCTTGGTCTCAAGGGAGGAGCAGCACCACCGGGTGCCACGGGCACTGCTGGCCGGGGAGAGCACGGCATAGCCCGGCTGAAACGTGAGGCAAAGGGTGGGGGACGAGGTGCGGCTGTGAAACATGGCCAGAAGGGATCACAGCCACACTGGGGTCGGTGGAGAAGGCAGCTGCCATGGGAGCACTGGCCCTGGCCACCTCCATGTGCCTGCCTCCGCTAACGAGGAGTTATAATTAGCCAGCAGCAATCCTGCTGCTGTGTCAGCAATCCCTAGGCACAGTGAAAATCTGTCTCCCTCATGTGCCTGTCATGGCCCTGCTCCCCTGACACGAGGGATGCCCGAGCTTCTGCACAGAACCGCAGCTTCACCCCCTGCTCCGCAGGTCAGCACAGTGATGTTCTCCATTCCTGGCCTCCAGCAGCTTGTAGGCAGCCCTCCGGCTCCTGGGGAAGTGCCTGTATGGCTGCTTGGCCAGCAGTCCCCTCCTGGTGCACTGCTCTCTGCATCCAGCCTCGTCCCACCCTCCGGAGGCCGTCCTGCAGCAGGCACACACAGCACACCCTGCCCTCTGCTAAGTCACACTCGCTCCAAGCTCAGCCTTTGCCTAAGAGTGTTGCTGGACACGTCTTAGCAGGTTCAGTTATTGATCTCCTTATTAAGGCTTCCAGTAGGGAAAGAAAAGGCAGAGAGAGCTCTTAAGCTTTTTTATCTTTCTCTGAGAACATTTCCATTAGGATTAGCAAATCTGGCCAGGCTATCTCAGACACTCAAACTCAGCTCAGCTGAAAAGTCATTAAGGCATCCTGAGTTCATGATCTGATTTACCCTGGATTAAAACAAAAACGGAGGTTCATCCTTGGCAGGATACATGTTAAATTCAATCAATGTATTTAAGTATCACCCCGAGCAGGTATCTGATCCCACTCAGCACAGCACCTGCTCAAACACGAACCTATTCCCAGCCGTACTGTCCCCGAGGGCTACAGCCTCCTGCCATGCTTGGAAACGGCTCCACTTCACCCCTCCTCTAGCTCAGTCCAACTGCGTTGCATGTGGCGACCCGGGGAACAAAGCGAGCAGCAGCAGATGGGGTTAAGGAGAGGCCCCATGCTGGGGCTGCGTGTTACCAGCAGCTTTTAGGGCAGAAAGCTGGGGATGACTTTTCCTCAAGACACGTGTGCTCCGGCTGACGGCAGAGCCGAGTTACGGACCCCAGCAGAACGGCACAGCGACGTGCAGTCAGTGCTAACCCCATTGCCCACCCCCTGCACCTCACACCCCAGATGCCACAGCACCTTCACCCCTCACTGTGCATCCTGGCAGAGCTGTGACCAGCCCATGGGACACACAGCACCGAGCTGGCAGCCCCTCGGTGCAGCACTGGGGCTGATCCTGCAGCACAACACAGCGTGAGCAGCCTGGAGCCTGCAAGTCCGTGCGGGCATCAGTCAGAGCAGAGCCCTTCACCTCCCGCTGGTGCTGCCCAACGTCTGTGTGAGAACAGAACCCCCTCCAGATCGCCCAGCTGGGATTTTGCCTGGCGCACGTTTCATACCCGATACAGAGAGCACAAAGTAAGCCCTCAAGCACAGCTGGAATGAATCCACCGCCAGCATGCTCAGAGGAGGCAGCCAGCCCTGCATCTGCCGGGCAGCTCCGGAGCCACACACGACGGACAGGACAGCAGTGACCAGCTCCCACATCGGGAACGCTGCACCGAACTGAGCCAGGCCTGGCTGCTGCTTTCAGGACCTGAAGGTGTTTTCTGGAGTGACGAAGTCCCAAAGCCTCCATCAGCTCTGGGAGAGACCAAAACATCTGCACAGCATGCCGTAGGGCTACAGGCATCCCTTAGCGTTGCAAGGAGGTGGAACCAGATGATCTTTAAGGTCCCTTCCAACACAAGCCATTCTGTGATTCTCTCTGCGTGCTTGCAAGCATCAAGAGAGGTCCCCCTCAGGCTTCTCTGGGTGAACACCTCTTCAGTACAAGGTGAACTGCAGCTGAGAACAGCACCTACTTGTTACTTAACTGCCAAGACAAGCAGGGGGTCACATACTGAAGGACCTGCTGCTGCACCATCTGCGATCTATGTGATAGGACACCCGTCTCTCCAACGTGCTGGTCATTTTTGGCACTTCCCAAAAGATTTCTCACACGTACCTCAAACTCACTGCAAGTAAGTAATGGTAGAGCAGGCAGACTGCTCCACTTATACCAGTGGGATTCCCTGGATGCTAGCTCGGATATTTTGTGGAAAACGTGGGTGGAGAGCAAAGAGGGAAGGTAGACAGAAGGATGCAAGGCAACCACACGGCTCAGAGCCAGGCCTCAGGCAGTGCCAGCCACCTGGCTGCATGCTCACCTTCGTCAGGCTAACTCAATGCACAAGTGTGGCCAAAAACGCACTCATCCCATGTCCACCTGGAACAGGAGGTGTCACCTCTGCTGGGGCAGAGCAGCATTATTCACAACCAAAACCTCCGAACCCCAACATGCAAGCTGACATGCCAAACTTCAGTCAGAGCACCTGAACAGGAATGGCTGGGGAAACACACCTCTAACAGGTATTTTGTGCATCTATTTATGGATTAGGCAGTCGTTATCAGGAACTTGGCTCTGACAGCCTTGTGACTGTGGGAGAACAAGGAAACCACAGTGGTACTGTACACTTTGTTCAGACTGGCCTACAAGTCTCAGATTAAATTCCCCTGCAGGGATTACAGCAGGAAGACTGCTTCTCCCCAGACTTTGTTCCGACGGCTGATCTGAGCTGAACAGAAAATAAGAAAGCCACCCGCTGCTGCCCATCCCCTCCTCCCCACGCTCGTGTCCTGGGCACGCCGCCGTACCTGTACACCGGCTGCATTTCCCTCGCAATCCCGATGACAGCTCCTTCCTTGAAGTTGTCGAACTCCTCAAACAGGTCTCGGATGTTGGCCTTGTACTTCAGGTCCAAGTCTACCTGGATGATCTGCGTTATTTCTGAAAGCACAAGGAGGGAAAATGAGTAAGGCAAGACAAAATCTTGACCAGCGATTACCAATGATGAGGCGATGAATTACACCCACTGAGAATCTGGTGCAGTCAGCCCAGGGGGCAAGACTCAGCTGATTCAGGGCAAAAGTAGCCCAGCTGCCGCCTCTCTCCAGAGCTACCAACCCTCACCCATAACGACAGCACTTACCAGCTTGCATTTTAGGTATGACTGACTAATGAAACCATTTCTGGTAATGTTCTGTTTCTATCAACCCCCTCCTTTCTTCCAGAAAAATGGTTTTGCACACAACTGAAAAAGCAAGAAGTAGCTTGAATGCAGCCTCCCAGCAGGTATTTTCTCCCTTTCTGGAGGTGCCTCTGCAGAGGCAGCCGCACACCACCCCGCACTCACCTTACGTTGCGTACTTCAAGTAGAGCTACAAACTCACCAAGTGTTCCTCACCTCCAGCCCTGCCTGGAAGTATGAGAACAATTCCCACTGCAGACACTGTCAGTAATTCAGGAAGGCACACTGCACCTCGGGGCACCTGTACAGGCTCATGACCTGCCAGGGGCCTGACACGGGCTTCCCCATCTCCCAGCCTTGCCTGTGACAAACGGGACCCCGTGACGAGCTCCCCCAGCCCCGGGCAAAGCTGCAATCATCTTCTGGCCAGCAAAGCTCTGCCCTGCCTGGGAGCCGTGCCGGCAGCGAGGTGTGCACAGCACGTCGAGCAGTGTCCCACGGCCACCGTGTCAGGTAAGGCCACACCTATTTATGTGCTACGGAAGCCAAGAGCATGTTGGCCGGGCTGCTCAGCACTAACTGGATTACAAAGACGGTGTCAACCTGTGTCAGTCCCCGCTTACCTCATGCAGGTGCTGCGGCAGCTTTCTGCAGGCCAGATGGGCCTTTTGTTACCACTATTTCGTAGCAATCAGCACACAAGGCCCTCATCCTTCCTCCTCCCGGTTATTCCCAGGCAGGAGGATGTCACCGTGCTTGCCACCCCTCTCCCCACCAGGGCTGCAACATCGGTGAGCGCCCAGGACCCAGGAGGCTGGTGCTCTCGGAGAGCCTCCCGGTGTGGGGACAGGCTGCTCGGTGTCACCGTGCTGCTGGAGGCAGGAGGAAATCGCTCGGTTTTCAGCCTCCAGAGCAACTGTTGGGACTGGAGGCCCAGAGATGATGACAACAGCCAGCCGCACGCAGCTGCCCACCAGCACAGGAACCTAACTGTTCCATTCCAGATGCATCCATCACCTCCTGTTTGTTTCCACCAACCACTGGGCTGTGCAGCAGATCCGAACTTTTTGCAAACCCTGCCTTAATCCCGGGCTCTCAGCACTTGGCCATACCTAACACGCTGTCCTCAGTTAAGTACGAAAAAGCGCCGTGAGGTTAAGCAAGAAATACACTGCTTAGTCAGTGAAGTACCCAAGCAGAAAGATAAATCACACAGACACAGCACCCGAGCTACAATCCAGCTGTATCTCAATTTATTTTCTAAACGTTCATCATCCTCTGCCTGCTGAAGAGGAAGGCTGACTCCCTTCAGCCTGCAGAACGGCAGTCCCCAGGCCCACCTGGTATTTACCACCACCCCAGTCCTCTGTTTGCAAAGATTTAAAAGCCAGGCAGAGTAATTCACTACAGGCTAAAGTGGGTCTTGACCTGAAAGCAATTTCCCTCAGCCTTCCTAACTGCCTCAGAAATTGCTAGCACAATTCAGACAGGTGAATAGGCAGGGCAGGGAATTTCTGAATCGGGGAACGAGACGTGTATCCCAACCACCCAAACCTAAGTCCCCATTAAAGCTATTCCGAAGCTCAGCCTGAACCTCCTGAGCAGTGCAAAACCCCCAGTCCCTGACACTGCTGCCCTCGAGCACCCAGACCTGGCCACACAGCCAGGCCTTGCAGCTTGTTCCGTCTCACACCGGGGAGGGTTTGTGCCACTCAGCAGACCTTCCAAAGGAGAAAGTCACCTCTCAGTGCAACACGAAGAGGCACAGACCCCAAAACAGGCTCAGGCGGCACCAGGGAGGGGAGCCCAAAGGGTTAGAGCTGCTGCAGAGCCGGGGAGAGGGCCGGGGTCTCTGTCCTGCTCTGGGCAGCAGCAGGGACTGCTCCAGCATAGCTCAGCCCAGCACAGCAGCCTTCAGCTGGCCCATCAGGTTTCAATTAAACCAACCGCAAGGCACGTCATCTGATTGTTCTCGGCAATTACAGATGAGCACTAACTGCAATTAATCACGACTGAGGATGAAAGCGAAGCTCGGGGGGAAGCTCCAACTCCCCGTCTCCTCCGTTTTCCCAGCCCTGCCCGGCCCAGCACCAGCACCAGCACCCTGCGCCGGTCCCCGCACTGTGCTGGCAGAACCCCCCTGGGAAAACACTACCAAGTCAGACCCAGAGAGCACAAAGTACTTTTCCCTCTTTTTTTAAATTTTTTTTGAAGCAAGCATTAATGACAGCAGTGGGACAAAACCGAGCGTGGGTACTGGTGCTGAGCGCTGCTTTGCCAGATGCAGCTGGCAGGGACAGACTGATGGCCGAGCTGATTCCTCTGCCATCGCTGTCTATGGCTGGCAAGGGGCCAGGCACTAATATTTCTGATTTATCCGCGTGTTTTGTCCTCTTACCGAGCACTTTGCCCTGACTGCTGCGTGGGGGTGGACGGATCACATGCTCTTCTCTTTCTGGCACAAACTGCTTGGAGGGGCCCAGCTGGAAGCATGCAGAAACCCTGACAGCGTTTTGCTCGGAAAGTGCGTTTTCTAACTTTGCTATGATATATTTTACCCTCTGCTCCATTCAACTCTGGCTCTTCCAGCCGCTGCACATAAAGAGGAGTTAAGCCACTCAAAGCAGAGAAGATCTCCATTAGTAGTGACAGCTTTATGACACAGGCTGGCCCCACTTAAAGCTTGTAATTTTTTACTGCAGCCTCGTAACAGCAACCCCAGCAGGGCTGCAGCCCGGGCTTGGCGCTGCTCAAGGCTTGCTCCGACTCCCACCAAGCTCCGGCCCTGCAGACTGGGACACATCCTGACCACAGCGCCAGCACCTGTGCTGCACCCACCACTCAGGGCTCAAAGCCTGACTTTGTCACGCCGACTCGAACCTTCCAGCTCAAATCCTCCTTCCAGAGGTGGACGATGGGCTTAAGGCTTCTGGAGCGAGCCTGATGCAACGCATCCCCGAAGAGCCAAGTGCTCTGCGAAAACAGGCAGCGTACCCCCAGTAACTGGGGAAACGTGCCTGGCAGCAGGGGTGTGCAGGAGGAGGAGGTGCTTTGGCCAATCCAGCTGGAGCTCCAACGATGCTCCTTGGCTCCATCAGCCCAGCGACACGCTGCACCCAGGGGCAAACACCCTCCTGATTTACCAGCCCCGCTCTGGCAGGCAGCCCTGCAGTGGGTGCTGCTGCCCCAGCCCCTCCTGCCCTGCAGGCACTGCTCAGTGCCTGCGGACACCTGGAGCTGCACAGCCCCGAGCCTGCCCCTAGCTAGGACTGCTTTGCCCCACTCTAATCTTCACCTGAATTTAAAACTACAGAAAAGGGGATAGACGGAAGGTCAGGACACCAAGAGGAGATGCAGGAACAGGAGCCTGGGGTAGCTGCCACACAGAAAAGCCCAGGGGCCCGATTCCCTCAGCTGCTCTGGGAACTCCAGCAGCCTGATGGCTCCAAACCCTCCTCTTCCAGGCAAAGCGAGCCAGATCCGGATCACTGGCACACCTCCACCACGTTGCTCTGCAGAGGGGGGAAACGAGTGACAATAATAACAAGTTGTGTCAGGTAACAAATCACGGGAAGGAGAGTTGCCATCACAACGCAGAGCCCTGAAGCTGTCCAGTAGATGCCATGGTCTTAATTGCTGTTAATTGAGCAGTGCTTTGAATAGCTCTAGACTAGGAGACGCAAGAAGATTGAAGCGTCCTGGAGCTGGAGCAGCTCTCCAGCTGATCAATGGGCTCTCTGCACAAGCTCAGCTCCCTCAGCAGAGTACAAACCCTGCCTGCAGCAGGTCTGACAGCAATGCTGCTGCTCTGGCCAGGCCTTTCCAGGAGGCCGCGGGTGCTGCTGCTCAGTGTAAAGCTGCTGTGACCCAGGCTCTGCAAGCTGAGAGCCTTGCAGCAGCGCTGCTGTGCTCTCCTGTTACAGCCACTGCCGGGCTCCCTCTCACCTCTGTCCTGGGGAGATGTGCCGGGGGAAATGGGGAGGGCAGGAGGGGCACGGCCATCGCCCTGCCGCAGCCCTGCAGCGCCCAGATCTCACACGCGGTCCTTAGGTAGATGTCTCCCTCTCATGGGAGCTGGTCGGGGTTTGGCTCTGCTCCCACCACCTTATACAACAGTCTCCACCTGTTTCAACAAACTTGTTTGTAAGGACCTAACCTCTCTAGGCTGCCAAGACAACACAGAGACACCCCTCTGATGGGGTCCTGCTCCTCCCAGGGGCAAATGCTCTCCGTGCGCCATCACCGCCATGTGCCAGAGCGGCACTGCATCCCTGCAGAGCCTGTTTTCCCTGAGCAATTTGTTTGGGCTTGAGTATTATTATTCATAACCCCACCTGCTCCCAGACAAGCTCCCTGCTTCCCCAGACTGTGGATGATGATTTTTTCAGTGATTCACTGGTCGGGCTGCCAGGGGGATAATCCCCACCTGAGTGTCTGTGCGGCGATGGCACAACCAGGGGCCTGACGGTGACAGGCTCACCACCCTCACACACCGGGCCAACACCACTGTGGGCACCTCCACAGCCTGCTGTGGGAGCCAGCACAGCACCCACATTGCAAAGGGGATCCTCACCTCCCCAGGGAAGAGGAGCTGCAGGCCACCAGACAGCTGCCCGAGGCAGCTAACCGCCTGGAGACACGCGTGGCTCTGACCTCGCCTGCACCGCGCAGCTCCGCAAAGCTGCTCGTGCTGGCTGTGAAACCAGGATCCTCTGCCCTTGGTGGCTGCGAGGTGTGCGGCCAAGAAAAACACCGCTCCCACTGCCAAGGCTGGGCATGGGCTCAGCTTCCCCCGAGAGCCTCCTGCTGCAACTGCAGCGGGGCACGAGGGCAGCCGCGGTGCCAGGCGGAGATGCCCGAGCTGCGGCCGGCCCGCTGACACAAACATGCTCCGCTCTTCTGCCTGCCCTTTGTTAGAGGCTTCCTTTGTTTTGCTCACCCCCACGCTCCTGGCTGCTCCCGGCAGCTTTCCCTCTGCTGTCATGGAGCTGTGAGCAGCTTCCTGTTTTGTTGTGCACTCCCCTCTCCAGGGCTTGTTTTCTCGGCAGATAAAGCCTGCCCCTCTGCTCCCGGCGTTAATCACCGCTGCCTGTGCCGCGGAGCTGAGCCCCGGCGAGCCTCGGCCAGAGGAAGGCAGTGAGGCCAGGGCAGTGCTGACGTGACACGCGCCACAGAGCCCAGCCGGCAGCACGCTGGGGGACAAGGGGGAAGCTCCCTCCCAGCACCTTCTCGTCTTCCCCCGAGAAAAGCAGCCCAAAGCAGCCCTGCTTCTGCGGGGCTTGTCAGCTTAGCTGCCAGCTTTTGGTTCAAGGCCTGCAAGCAAGCCCTGGCCGTGTCCCTCCCTGCCCACCAGGCTCAGAGTGAGAGTAGGACAGCCAGGGGAGGACGGCCACCTGCAGACCTGATGCCAGGAGCACGCAGCAGTCCCAGGAGGATGATCCCGGGCAGCTGGAGGAGCCCTGGCTGGCTAACTGTCATCCAGCAGCCTCCTCTAACACCTATTATGCACCCAGCGGAGCACGACAGCAGCTTCTTCACAGCACTTCCAGCCTATCAGCTAATTAAAAATTAGGCTGTCTGCCAGAGAGATGACAACTCCTTGCTGCGGCCCATCCACACCAGCCCCAGCCGCCCTGGGGCAGCCTGCAGGCAGGCAGACAGACAGGCACGGTGGGTGCAGCCCCACTGCTCCCAAGGCCACGCTTTCTGCAGAGCCCCTCCATGTCCTCCGGCTGCCCACAGGCCCCAGGAATCGGCCGGGGGGATCCCACTGAGGGGTTTGGCTCAGGGAGGCCTCCAGCATGCTGTGAAAGCCCTGGAGCAGGCACCCACAGGAGCTAAAGTGCTGGATACAGCAGCAATGACCCGTGAAATGCTCGTGGCAGCACCATGGACCTCTTGCCTGGTCCAGAGCAGTTTTTCTGTCCTTGCTCCCCTGTCCCTGGCTGGCTCCTGGTCCAGGATAACTCGCGCATCACCCAGATCTTAACCGACTCTGCTCCAGACAACGCTGAGCACTCAGCAGCTTTCAGGGTGAAGCTTCGAGCACCGCTCGCTGTGTATTTAATATACAGTGTCACCAGAGGAGGAGTGTGAAGACACTTTTTGGAGCCGGAGTTAGAACAGCAGGAAACCTTATAATCAGACAAAATAAGGTTTAATTCCAGGTTGCCATAAAACACAAAGCAGCGTGGATGGAAAGCTGTAAAGTAATGAGCGGGTGAGACAGAAAGGGAAACCAAAAAGAGATACAAGAAAATAAGTGCAGTAAGGTAAACCATCTCGCATCTTGATGGTGGGGGAAGGAGCTGCAGAGCTGTAGGCAGATTTTGTCCTTGTTTCTTCTTGCTGAACTCTAACAAGCTACGGCTGAGCCACTGGTGAGATGGAGGGGCCAGCAGTTCTCCCCACCCTGGCTGAACTGGAAGCAGGGCTGGGGTTTTAGCACCGGGTGAATCCCAGCAGCTCCCACACTGCTTCCCTCTACAGATCAGGAGAGGGGGGCTGCCTAGGGAAGGAGAAGGGCCTCCCCTCCCTCAGGACGACCAGGAGAAGGCTTCCAATGCCACCCCTGCCAGGTGGGTGCCTACTGAACCCAGTGCCCCGACCGGGCAGGGGCGAGACCCTGGTGCTCTGCGGGAGGTGGAATCACAGCGTGCGCCTGCCCCGGCCTGACATATCTAGGACATCCCAAATAACTGGTGCCAGTGCTAAGGCAAGGGGCAGCCAATGGAAATAATGAGAAGCGACGCCCCCCGAGGGGCTGCGGGTCACGCTGGACAGAGAGGGGATGGCGCTGAGGGGAACAGGATGCCAGGTGCTGCAGCTCCCTGGGGGTGGCCCCTGAGCCGCTTCTCCCACCACTGCACCACCATCACAGCAGCCCAGCCGCCCAGCAACACAGCTGGGCCACTCCAGCAGGGCCAAACGCCCCGTGAAACCCAGAGCAGATGGGCTCCTGGCCACAGGGACAGGTCTTGCAGGCAGCTGGGTGAGCATTTCACTTCTCCATGTGGGGACCCTCCTACCACACTGCAGCCTCCAGCACTTATCTGGGTGGGTTGAGAGGCTTTCTGCTGCCTGCTCCCCAAAAGCAGCATGAAAACAACACACAAAGCACAACAGGATTACCCCAACAAGGAACAATGGCTGGCACCACTGACCTATTGCTTGTCAAACTGTTACTTCAGTCTTCTCCGTGCTAGCTCACCACGAGCGAGTTCAGCTCAGGAGCAGGCTGGGGAAGGAATCTGGCTCTTTCTCACATGGCCGAAACGTGAAACAGGGAGGGAGGGCATGAGAGCACACCAGAAACAATCATCCCTCCCTCCATCCCTGTATAAATGGAAACACTTTGCCAGAAAATAAACCCTTCTGCTACTGCAACATCTCCTGGGAACTGTGGTTTGAGAGCACGGAGCTCTGGAGCCGTCTCCCATGGCTCCACTGCAGCCCCACATTTTCTGTGCCTCTTCACGACATCTCCGCTCCGAGAGCACGATCAGGCCTGCAGCATCTGGGATGCAGGCGCTCTCCAAACCTGCGGCATCTCTGCGTGCCCCCGACATGGTGCGGCTCAGTGAAGATGGCAATGCTCAGCCAGCAGCAAAAGGTCAGGACTGATGCACTCTGAAAATGCTCATTTATTAACATTGAGCAGTCACTGAATTATGCAGGTAACTGGGCTGCGTACAAGGAATCGCTACGCAGCTGACAGAAGGGAAGAGGAGGAGGTTGTGCTTCCCTCTGCCAGGATCCACGGTACAAACCTCTGATGCCTGTTGTTTCGTTCAGCGTGTAAGACAGGATTAATGCACCGTAACTCACTGCCAGCAGGTGCTTCACCGAGGATCCATCATCTGCAGGGAGTCACCCGGCATCCCAGGGGCAATCAGAGGTGTACACCAGCTTGGGCGACCCTGCATTGCAGCTGCAATGGCAAACCCCCAGACACGCACGTACAGCTCTGTTTTACAAGGGCAATATCAAACATTTCCAGGATACCGCATGGCTGCTTTCACAGACTCGCATTAACAGAAGACAATTACTTGTGAAGATGCTGTTCCAGCTAACAGACTATTTATTTCCTGATGTTTCTGCTTAGCACATTCCCCCCGGCCCCCACATCCTCCACGGCTCAATGGAAAGGTTGGGTGAAGCCTTGCCAGGCCAGGCCAGCTTTGTGTCGTTCCTGTGGGCACCAAAACACAGCTGAGGGACCGTGCAGCCAGGGGAGCCTCACGCTGCCCCGTCTTTCTGTGCAGAAGCTGGGCCAGAAGACACAGTGCAGCTCGGTGCAGCGTGTCTCCACCCTGCCCTTTGCCCTGCCTGCAGCTCGGCTCTGTGGGAACGGCACAAGCCGGGGCTCACAAAGGCTGCTGTGTCCAGGCTGGGACTCCCAGAGCGCTCGCAGGGCTGATAGCAGTTTCGTGGGAGATCATCCCCTCAATCGAGCTGGAGCCAGCAGCTGGAGCCTGTTCCAAGCTGCACCAATTCCCAGGCGGTTTGTGGCTTTGTCATTAACAGGCTTTTGGACAAACATCATTGCAATCCGGTCTGCGCTTAATAACCAGTATGACCGTAGATAATGAGCTGGAGAAGTTACCAAATTCAGGGTCTGAGGCCAGGGAGAGCACTGGATCTTTCAGTTTGATCCCGGTGTGTCCCAGGCCGCTAACTCTCACCACTGTCTGGGCACCCCCTGCAAAGCCACTGGTGCAGCTCTCTGCTGGGGGCCACTTCCCCCCACACCGTGCTGCTTGCTCACCTGCAACAACTGCCTTTACGTCCCCCCGAGGTACGCAGACATGCCTCCCTGCGATGGTTATCTACTGTACTTCAGTGCCTTCAGCGATTTCCTTTCACACCAGCCCTCCGTATGGCTGGATAAATTTTAGCATCTACAACCTTCCACAGCAAAGAGCTCCACAGATCACTACACCGGGGTGAATTACTGCCTCTGATTCCAGTTCCGCGTGCTTTAAATCTGCCTCTTGCTAACTGTGATGCCCGCTGGCTCTTGTCCGAGTCTGCCTCCCGCAGCTCGTGGCTTTGCAGACCCAGCCGTGACCCCCTCAGCCAGCTTGCCTGCAGTCGGAGGGTCCCCGTCATCAGGGCCATCCTGTGCAGAAGGCACTGCTCTTCTCTGAGCCTCTCTCACGTTTTTCCAACACACTATGTTGTGTGCCATAAGGTTAGGCAGTGCATAATGACCGCTTTGTTCTCCTCCCCTAGCAGCTCTCCATCTTTGTTGAGCCATATGAAAACTTACCCTCCTCTCCCACTGCTGCTCAGTTTCCTCCTGAGCCCTTAATGAACAAGATCACCAAAGGCACCTGGAAATCAAGCTCTGGAGTTAGCAGCCAGCAAGCACCTGGTTGTGTCTTCCCTGTGGAGTACCGCTCAGCTCCTACTTCTCCTATCCATCATGTTTCTTAAGTAAGCACTGCAACCAGTGGTTTTAATAATTTAGTCAGGCGTATCACCCCTCCAGCTTCTGTGGTGACAATTATGTCAAGGATTTCTCACCACGTATTTTCCCTCAAGAATTTCCCAACACATCCTCATACCCAGATTCCTAACACTGGAATAAAGGGGACAGGGAACAGAATCCCCTGAGACAGGGGATTCACTCTCATCCCGTTCTTGGTCCCATGCTTTCAAAGTATGGAAAACAAAGCGAGTTGAACTGCGCTTGCCCCTCCCTGGCTGGCAGCGAGACACCCCTGCCATGGCTCTCACACCTGACATCTGCATTTAGGACCTTCCGTGTTCACATGGGTCATTCCTAGGATGCAGCAGACATCAAAGCAGTAAGGAGGCTGGGCACAAGCAGGAAGGAACTATCCTGTTGAGCTGCTTTCCTGGAGATCTCCAAGCCTGATTATATATATATGTGCCTGTAAGAGATCCTGTTAACTGAATCAAACAACTCGTTCACATCCCACCCTACTCTGCACTCTTCCCTCCCCTTCCCCATGAGGACACAGAGCCTCATCAGCACAAGCAAGGACCCACCCTGTGTGGCACTCAGCTCTTTCTGCAGAAATCCCAGCTGCGGTTCTGCTCAGCTGCATCCCATCAGCTTCAGAGAAGCAGAACCACCTCCCTGCCCCTGCCCACCCAGAACAGCACCAGGATTAATGAGTCAGTGCTTCACAGTGCCTGGGCGATGCGCGAAGGCTAACCTCCTGCATTGCAGGAATTGTGAAGCCCAGGGGCCCTTTCCACCTTGTGCTCATCTCTCACCCTTTGTCAGGGCTTCTGCCTTCATGCTGGGCTGGTCAGAGGGAGAGAAACACTGAGAGCCTCCCCACAGCCTGCAGGTGTGGGGAGGAGGACACTTAGACAGAGATGATGCTAAGCCCCTCAGGAAGACCGCCAGCTGTTCATACAGCTAGGAAACCCTGCTGCCTCCAATCTGTCAAATGCCACCTTCAGTCAAGCTCTGCTAGATACCCTGACTCCACGTGACACATGTTACCTCCCAGCCGGGTCTCAGAGATTCCCCTGCAGCTAACAGACTCAGTGCCTCTGGTCCAGCCAGCAGAGGTAGCCAGGAAGTTGCTCCACTGAGAATCTCTCTGCCAGCTCTGGACAAAAGTTACTTGGGTTTTGCTTTTCCATCCTGTCCTGTTCCCCAGGTATTTCCCTCTGCTCCTTCCCCTCCTGTCCAACACGGCCATCCTGCAGCAGTAAGCAAAACCAGGGTAGCCAAACAAGCCCAGCAGCTTCCACCACTGCATCACCCTCCTGGCTCCCAGATCAGCTGTTGCCCACGGTTCCCATTTGTTACCTGGGCATCCCAGTGTAGCTGTGGAGTGCTTGCAGCTCCATGAAGAAGGCGTTGGATACAACCAATACCACACTGGAAACCCGTACAGGGACACCCTGACCAGTTCTTCAACGGAGAAATTCTGCATCTTGAGGAACGCTACGTCTTGTTGAGGAGGCATGCTGCCAGGTACTTGTGCCTAAAAACCCCCACCACAGTAAATTGCTATAGCCAAGCCATGGGACAGCAGTCCTGAACAGCAGACCCTACATGATCATTCATGAAGGAAAGCTTCTTTCTCACTGCGGGCAGCAGGGAGGAAGGCTCGTGGGTCACACCACAAAAGAGCCAAGCAGGCAGAGGGAATTCAACACCAGGGAGAAGCAGCCGGCTGTGCTCCAGCGGACGCGTGCCCACAAAAATCACAAAGCGTACGTGCTGCCTGGGCTCTCATTGCTCTCCCCAGACATTCTCCCCAAGCCACACGGCACTTACACATGAGATGATCTCACCCGACACATAAAACTGCGGTGGAGTTGCAGTGGGACAGAGAAATGGAAGGCACAACGGCTGTTTCACATACAGCCAGGCCATGGCTGCAGCCTGACACACACAAGTTGCAGTGGGGCCGAGCAGGGGAGCTGCAGGCTGCTCCATCAGCTCTCCCCGAGAACTTCCCCCACGGCGCCAAGGGCTGGGGTCTGCTCTGAGGCTCACCAAGGCCGAGCCCCGGGGTTAGGATTACGAGGGACACCAAGCCTAGATTTTCCGCTTGAGCTGACCTACAAAGGGCTGCTAAACTGTGGGTTGCTAAACTAATTGTCTCCAAAAGCTTCCTTACAAGGGCCAGGGATGGGGGGGCTTGGCCAAAGGCTCACCAAGGCCACGCTTGGGGTTAATGCAGAGACAATGCCCAGAGCTCCTAACGGAGCGGGGCTGCGAAGGCGCTGCCAAGAGGAAGTTGTGGGCTGTCAAAAGATTTCTTCACAATTAGACCAGGACTCACAAGAGCAGTAAGCTTTCACAGAAGAACAATCTGACAGCCCAGACCTCCATTTGTCAGCCCCTTTCAGACTGCAGCCACCGGTGCCCTCAGCCCTCGCCCTACCCTGGGCTCATACCCAAAGCCTGAGGGGGGCTCACCCCTTCCTGCCCTCAGCCCAAGCCCCCTGCCCGGGGAGCACCTTCTGAGGAGCCCTGAGCTGCCCATGGCTGCCCCATCTCCTCAGGGGCCCTAGCCTTTCTCTGCTCCCAAACCTCAGCCCGGGCAGGCTCCCTTGTGAGCTCTGAGGCCACGACATTGCCACCACCTGCACGGTACGGCCATGCCTTCTGGGCAGAGGCCCAGGCGTTACTGCTTCGCGTGTCCCTGCTGGGGATTACAAATGCTTGCTGGGTTCTCTGTGCTGCAATGCTGCAATGACAAGTGATTAGGGGGATTAAAGCCAATCAGCAAGATGTGTACTGAAAGTAAAGTAAGAGGCCACAGTCGCTGCCCCTTCTCCTTCTAGCCCAGACACAGCACTCCTCCCAAGCCTGAATCCCTGCGGATCCCAGGGATCGTCTCATTCTGGCATCGTCCTCATCTTGGCAACCCCTCCTAAGTCTGAACCCTGCTCATCCTCTCCATGTGACTTTCCCATCACTTCTCCCTTGCTAACCCCTGAAAGGCACCAAGCCTCCTCCAGCTCCTCGGGTCCGGCCGCGCTGCCCTGAGCCAGGATTTACGAGGCTCGGGCCCAGACGGGAGTTATGCCGTCTGCGCTGCTGCACGCCGCATACCAGCTCCCCAGCTGGCTTAAATCAGGTTAATTCCACTGATGTCAGACGTTTAAGGCAAGAGAGTTACATGATTTACAGCGGCTGAGAAGCTGTTATATTACAGCTTGGCAGCTGTAGGTTTTAGATACAAAGTTCTGTGGGCAAGGATCCCAAGCAGCAGGGAAAAACACAACAGCTGAGTGGCAAAAAAACATTTATTTTCCATGCAATATGCACGCAGTCATGCAGATGTTCCACAAAAACCTTTACAAAAAACTGCTGTTCAGTTTTTGAGAGCCATCAATCTGCAAAGTCAGTGCATCACCACAGCCCTAGGGCTTCCAACAAGTCACTAACCCATGGTAATACAGAAACACCAGGGCACTTCGAAAGTGATAAATGTGGGATCCAAAAGCTAGGGAACTTTAATGCAAAGGGTGCTAGCACTGAAAAAGACTAGAGACAGACTGATACAAATGGAAACAAACACATAAGAGAGAATTTAATATTCAAATCATGGCCTTCGTTTCTGCTGGAGCATGTTTAAGCTTGCAATTAAATCCTGCTCCCACAAAAAAATGGTGCTAAAACTATGGAGCCAGACACGCCTGCAAAGACACAGTGTTCCTGGTGGGTGAAATGGCACAAAAAGGCACCAGAAAAAATGCTAATGCAGCATGAAAATGAAGCTCCAAACGTTTCTCCTCCACCCTTAGTAAAGAAGCTTCTTCCAAGCCACAGAGAGCAGTTTCTCAGAGAAACGGAGCCAGGGCCAGGGGAGCAGACAGGAGCACAGCACCATTCCTACACCATTCACAAGTTTTCAGGGGGGCAGCAGAGTGTGCAGCCCTGCCTTTCCCCAGACAGAAAGCTCTTTCATTCACACTTAACAAACAGGTGGGTAAAAGCACAGGTCCCACAGCAGAAACCCTGACCTTCACGCAGCTCACAGCCAAGGAGGCTGAGATACAGTGGGGACCAAGAAGCAAGCACCAAGGAGCAGAACCAGCATCAGAGAGCAGCAAAGCAGCGGTCCTTGGTCAAAGGGAATGCCGTGTCCTTGTTGCAGCAGCCTGGTTCTTGCCAGCCCGCAACGTATGAGCCTGCTGCTCCTCCTCAGGTCCTAGACGTGCAGCTGGAATGCAGGGAAGGGGCCTGCAAGCCTTGCCAGACCCATAAATCACCAGGCGCTGCAGGCACCCAGCGCACTACATCTGACCTCCCTTGCAAGGGAAATATAAATCAGCTTTACTAGCAGCTTCTGAAACAAAACCTAAACTCGTGAAACTGTAAAATGCCTCTTTAAACATCCTGTACACCAAACAGACCATTGCAAGCCCTCATCAGACTGCTAGAGAGCAAGCAAGCTTTTCAAGAGACAACACTACTCACAGGTTGATGAACTGGGAAGTCATTTCAGAAGGTGTGATCAGCTTCATGCTGGAAGGCTGTACAATACGGATATCTTTAGCACACAGCAAAGCTACAGTAGAGGTATCAGGACAAGAAAATTAGCATTAATACCGTCATTTGTATTCAACATACTTCAAAGCACTCACAATGCAGACATCACCAGACAAAAAAATAGCAAAGTCCAACAAAAAGCTAAGTGCAGCACGTTCACTTAAAGCCACCAAGTAATAGAACTGCTGAGGCTGGATGGGACCTCTGGAGATTGTGCAGTCCTACCCCCTGCCCACAGCAGGGACACCCAGAGAAGCTGCTCAGACATCGCCCACTTTGGTTGCAGGCCCTCCAAGGATGGCATCTTGGCAGCTCTCTGGGCCTGTTCCAGAGCTTCACTATTGTAAAATTGTTTCAGCTTGTCCTCACTGCCCCATCTTGTCATGGGGCACCACGGAGAAAAGATTGCCTTTGTCCTTCCTACTGCATGCATCAGATGCTTACACACATGGAACAGATCAGATCCCCCTGAGCCTTCCTTCTCCAGGCCCAACAGCCTTGCCTCACAGGAGAGATGCTCCAGTCCCCCCATCAGCCTGGTGGATGAGCCAGGGCCACTTCCCCACCTGCAGACACCTCACCCATCCCAGTCCCGTGCCTCAGGGACAGACAGCAGTGCTCCCCGGCCCTTCAAGTAGAGGCACACCATCAGTGCCCCACAGCCCTTGGAGCAGAGGCACACCGTCACGCAGCGAGCACAGGACCTGCACTGTTGGACTGCTGCCTTCCTGCCAGCACGGCAGGAGGTGGGGCAGGGCCGGGGTGCCAAACAGGGCAGGAGCATGGCAGGGAAGGGTCCTCCCTGCCTAACGGGGCTCCTGGCACACTCCCCAGGGCTCTGCTCCCCGACACATCTCCCATCTCACTCCTTCTCCTCCTCCACCTCCGGCAGCACACCAGTTCTGGCCATGGTCCCCAGCCCCAGGCTCCTCGGTCGCTCCTGTCCCTGCAGCTCACCGGGCTCTGAGCGATGGCCCCGCTGCCTCTGCAGGCTCCGGTAAGATGCATGCCTCTTCTGCCCTGGTGTCTATCCAACTAAAGTGTGCTTATTAAGGTAAATAATGATTTTCTGACGTTCACCTCACCCCCTCTGCAGGACTTCCTGATGCAGCAGGCAGGCAAGCCTCTCAAGGCACCTCTTGGCCCTGTGAGACACGAGCCATGCACCTTCTGAAGGATCTCTGCCTTGCTCTCCTGGTCATGCCCCGCTCTGCCCTCACCCCTTCTCACAACCACCTCACGCTTCCAATCCCAAGGCTGGGACCAGCTGGCATCTTCCAGAAACACCTCCAGACACAGCTCCTAGGCACAGGGCTCTCCAGTAGCCCAGCCTTCCCCTGCCTCTTCACGGAGAGCACTGACAAGCCTTCTGCTGGCTGCAGGAACGTGGTGACTGCCTGACACGTGGCCACCAAGCCAGCACTTAGCTCGCAGCCCAGTAACAGAAAGGCTGTGCCTGAACTTTGCGGTAGCAGGACTGCAGGCAATATCATGCCTGGGCAGCCGCCAGCACGAGCTGCCGCTCTGGCCACAGAGGAAGCTGTGGGTGCCAGCTGTGTGAGCCAAGGGAAGAGCTCTGTCACCAGCACGCGGCAGCATGCCCAGCTTCAGGAGCCTGCAGCATAATGCAGCAAACACGGCGAGGGCCGGGGGCACAGGACAGCCTGCAGCCCTGCTGCAGAGCACAAGGCATGGGGCAGGGCTGTCCGCCGTGCGAGGAAAGTAGTGGTGGGCGTCCCAGCTCTGCGAGAGGTGCAGGGCCAGGTTGGCCAGGGACTTGGTAGCGCAGCCAGGTGTGATCTGCTGCCTTCAGCAAGCGCTCACCAGGAGTTTGAGAAGTGGTTTCCAGATCCTGAAGACATGGGACACGGATGCTCAAGAGGCCTTCCCGGTCTCCAAGGGAGAAGGGCCTCTTGGAGCAGCCAGTGCAGCTGCTTTAACAGCAGGGAGCAGCAGGGAGGCAGCTCAGACCCCAGGAGCCTGGCAGCCCGTGCCCCCACCTGCCTCTCTCCCCCAGACCAGCACAAGGCCGGCGGGCTGCAGGCTTCGCAGGCAGCCCCCCAGACCTCTGCCAGTGCCTCTCGAGTGCGGGCTTGGCGCAGTGACCCTCCCCAGAAGGATGGCCTGGGAACACAGGAAGGAAAGCAGCGTCTGCTCCACTTCCTTCTTGTCTGGCAAGCAAGCAGGGTTTGTGAAACCACAGTGGCTACAGGACATACCAGGGCCCCAAGCAGGCCCCACTGTTTTTAACTCTCTTGTAGAGGGCTTCCCAAATCACCCTCTCTCGGAGAAGACCCTGCCCCGAGGCGGCCCAGAGGACCCTCTGTGCATGCACGCAGGCTCAGCCGTGAGCCGGCCCCTCTGGCAGGATGAGCCCTGCTCTGACGGGCAGGGCTGGGCGAGCTCCAGCCTAGGAGCTGGCTGTGCTACCCCTCCTGCTGTGCGTGGGGCAGAGAGGGCCCCTGCCCACCGCTCCGCTGCGTCCCCAGGGAGCAGTGCTGGGCTGACGCATGACTGCTCGCGTTCAGTGCTTTGCTTTTAAGGGACTACACACCAACAGCAACGTGATCCTGGGCCATCAGTCTTACTGAAAAGCCTCTGACCTTTCTCCCAGCCCTGACCTCAGTGTAAGAAAAACAAGCCTGACCTACAAAACGAGAGGGACGCTAAGTGATCCAAGGCTACCGAGCACGTAGGTCCTAGCAGAAATACCCGCGCACAGGCGGGGAAGGAAAGCATGGCATGGACCGAGCCAAGCTCCCTTTGCCAGCTGCCTTGTTTCCTTGCAGATTTATTGTTGTTCCCTCACTCAGTAACAGCTGAGCGAAGATAATAAAGTTAAGTGATCGGTGGCTGTTACGCAGCCAAGCCTTCCAGGAGCTCAGCAAAGCCCCAGGAGAGGAAGGTGTGCTCGGTAACCGCGCTGCTGACACCTGCTAGCACGCAGCCAGGCGGCACAGTCACTGCGCTGCTAACACGTGGCACCTCTTTCTGCTGACACGCCAAGGGGAAGGGAGGTTGGAAAACCACACATGAGAAATATACTGCTGCACATGGCCAGACCAGTTCCAGTTTTGCCTTTTGTTACATCTTGGGGCACAAGGGCAGCACCAGCCCACTGTGTGGCACAGAAAGCCCCCAACACTCGCCCCAGCAGGCACTTGGATGCGAGTGGTCTTACACCAACGGGTCTGTCATCCTGCAGGAACGGGCAGAAATCAGGCTTGGCCCTGGGAGCTCACCCCTAACCCTGAAGAGGGCACACCTCATGTAACAGTACTCCAGGACAGCCCCGCAGTTATCAGTCCCTGCCATCTCCCAGCACTGTTAGTACACGACAAGCACAGTATCCAGGCTGAAGCTCTGACTCTCTCTGGGCACTTGGCTGCCGCTGCCCCTGCCCAGCAATGCTGCAGCACCAGCAGCTAACGCCGTGCTTGTGCCAGGGATGGGGAACGGGCAACCAGAACCATTCACCTGGCTGGGGCACCAGGGGCGAATGCACCCAGGCTCTGTCCTCCCATCGGCATGGCATCAAACCAACCCACTCTGTCGTGCCGATGAGCGCCCTGCTCCAGTGGCAGCAGCCTCTTTTCATGGTGACTGGGTCCATGAGCTTGCTTTGTTTCATGTAGCACTGAATGCTATCTACAAGATGAAGAAAAAGCAAGTCTGTGTTTGCAGCTCAGCAGAGGCTTACCTGGGGGCATGATCCGATGCATTGCGACTGACAAGAAGAAGATGGAGTCGCTATAGTAGGTCCCTGTTCCAGCACTGAAGTGCTTCTGCATGGCTTCGACTATCGGAAACAGCTTTTCGGTCAGCTCGTCCACATCGTGGGTTATTACCTAGGAGAGACACCACAAACACCCGCTCAGCCACGACATCCAGCAGTTCTCTCCCAGGTCTGCCTGTGCCGGACCCTGCTCACCTCCCTGCCCTGAGAGGCAGCTACGTGTGCGGGGATGAGAGGGAAGGATTTTTATGGCCATTCTGGAAATGGGAGGCAGGCACCAAGGGACTCGAACCCTTGCACACAATCAAGTCTATTCAAGGGATGTTTTCCTGCAGCCTCTGGTCCCAGCTGTTGACACTGCCTAAATGTGACCACGGTTCTGGTCTCCCATATGGAGGCAATCATGAGAGGTGACAGCTCACTCCAGGCTCTGGCACCCCGCAGCTCTGAGGCGAGCCAGGCCACGTCATTTACCCTGAAGACCAAGCCTTGCTCCCTGCCACAAAGGCAGGCTGGGACGGGGCCAGGAGCTGAGCCCGGATTTCCTGAGCCTCAGCCCAGCGCTGAAGCAAGCTCTGCAGCATTCCCCCACTGGGGCTGGGGGAGGAAAGGGCAAGCAGGCCACAGCCAGCTGATGAAAATCAGACATCAGCAGTTACCAGACAGCTGAACATCTTCTTTAGCTGGAGGTGAGCCTGCTCATGCTGGAGCCTCCCAGTGCTGCTGTGGGATAAGATGCCAAGGGGCCCTGGCCCGTGCCTGCTCGCACTCAGCAGGCAGCACTGGGTGCTGAGCCCCATGGTGCTGCCCACGCAATGCCACAGGGCAGAAATGGGACCCAAGGGAAGTCAGATGCTGACACCACCCCACACAGCCCTTTTTGTGTTCTTATTCTTGACATAACACAGAAACTTTTAAAACGAAGCAAAGCCCTTCCACGCTGGTTACTGATGACCAAAGCAACACTCACTGGGCTACCCACTGCACCTGCGTTCAGGAGCGACCTGAGAGCTCAGCAATAAAGCCCCATCTGCTCCAAAACCAGGAGCAACTGCAAACAAACTGTCAGCTACTGGAATTGTACGGGCCTACACCTAACTGCACTCTGAGTCTGATGAGCAGGAACACGCAGGCTGCTGCTCATTACATGCACACGAGGACACAGGTCACTGACTCACGGCAGAGAACTGGGGGGATTTTCGGTGTAATTAACAGACACAAAGGACACAGCCCTGGTGCTGATTAAAGAGTTCAGCAACTCCCAGTTTGAGACTCGAAGTCATGCTGCCTTCTTCAGGCAACAGAAAGCAGGAACTGAAAGCTGCAAGGACACAACTTAGCAGCCGTATTTTAAGTTTGGGAAGGAAAGCCTGGATTGAGGATGCTGAGATACCCCCCGTAGCTGGCCCTGCCTTTGGCAGAGGATTCAGCCCCAGGATCCCCACTGGTCCCTTCCAAACTAAACTATTCTGTGCTTTCACTCTGTTTCCCTACCAGAATTTTATCTGCTTAAAAGCTAGGAAAGCTGCACTATGCACTTAAACCTGTAGGTTAAAGCATTAGTTTTTTTTTAAAAACCCAAACCCAAGTCAAGTGCTTCAGAAGAGAAGCCCACTGAGCTGGCACTGCAGCCAGACTCTCCACGGGATGCGCAAGGGGATGCTCTGACACCACGAGAAACTGGCACAGAGATGGAGGCAGTGAGCAGGCTGGAGCTTTTTCCTCCCACACCTTCTTGTAGAAATTGTTCCCTAGATCAAAGCTCTCGTGTCAGAGCAGAGCTTGCAGGAGTTGGGGAGCTGTCGGTGGGCCCAGCAGCACTGAGCACAGCGAGGTACGTCCGTGCCCAGCCTGGATGCTGGAAGAAGCCCTGAAGCCATAGGGCACAGCACCAAGCCCTCAGCGGCGCATTGCTGGGGCAGAGCTGAAGCTGAAGCGTTTCATTTTGCTCCTGGGGAAGCACCCCGCACGCCAACCCCAGGCCAAGGGCATGGTCTGAGAGCTCGAGGCTTGGCCCTGCGACTTCACAGCAGCGCGACCACGCTGCGAGCTGCGTGTCCTGCAGCTGGCCTCACGCCAAGCGGCCTCGGGAGGAAGGCAGGAAGAGCACAGGACAGCACGTACCGGGGAAGTGTGCCGCGAGAGCTCATCGCTGGCCATGCTTGCGTTTGGACAACACAGCATGCGTAGAACTTCCCCGAGACACTGGAGAAGGAGAAAGTCAGTTACCAGCAGCATCGCGGCCCAGCTCCCCGAAGTGCAGGAGGATGCTGTGCATGGCCAGCTTTGCCCTCACCATTAGCACAGGATCACACAATTGCAGCGAGGAGATCGGCAGCAGCCAGCACTGCTGCTGGGTGCTGGAACACAGCAAAACGCTGCTCCCCGGGTACAAAGGCACCAACTGCAGGTGCACAGAGCCAGGCCCCAGCCCAGAGCACCGACCCAGCGAGCCTCCCCTGGGAGATCAAAGAATTCAAACCAACTCCAGTCAATTCTGAAATGAGCAGATGGGTGCCAAGCACCAGTGGACAAAAATCTGGGGAAAAACACTCCTGAAACTTCAGACACCGTATCATCTGTCTTCCCTGGCCTTCCAAAGTAAACAGGAAAATGTGTTTCTGCTGCCCATCCTTTGGTTAAGCACTTCTGCAACGCAAACTCCTGACACGATGAATCCTCCTGCAGCCACAGGACTGCTTTCCTCACCAGTACTGCAGAGGCTTCTCCTCTCCCCAGCACTGACCATAGCGCAGCTTGTTTATCTGCTGCTAATTTCGTACTTTGTTATTTATTTGCGTAGCAGCTTTCAGTAAATCCCTGTGGCTAAATCTGACCAGGTTTGCTGAGGACATTAGAAAAGTAAGTCTTACAGATTTCCTGTGCAACTTATTTTCATAAACACATCTCACGCTGAGAAAAGACCCTTTCATTGGATCACTAACAAAGCCACCACACTCTCTCTAACTTTCCCTCTGTCTCGTGGCAGGTGCCTTTACAGAGAGCTTGTAGGTGCAGGATCACAGCAGCTCAGCTCGTGGCAGCACCAGCCCTGCAGAGGACAAGGAGAGCTCAGCCTTCACCTGCCACCCCGGTGCGGTTCCCAAAGCACCTCCCTGGGGCGGGCTGGTAACTACATCTCAGAGGGGGACAGAGATGCGAAAGTAGGGCTGACCTGCCCGAGTGAGGAGCACTGACTTGTAGAAACCACGCTCAGGCTTCCTGAAAGCTAGCCCTCGGCAGAGCACTGCGTGCTTCCAAGTGCTCGGGTCTCCTTCTAGAGGGAAGGCATCTGGAGACTGCAGGATGAGGCCCCCAACGCAGCAGAGGTGACACCACGGGCAATGCTTTGGCCCTGTGATGAAGGGCAGCTACAAATGGGTGCTTCAGCTCAGCTGTGCACTGCATTGCCTGGCTTGGCAGAAAGGTGGCAATCCCAGGAGAGGGCTCTGAAGATGAATGGACAGAAACGCCGCGAGTCAGCACTGGGCAGCATCCACTGAGGGACCTACCGACACAGATAACCAGGTAGCACAACGACCTGCAGGAGATGGGGCAAGTCGGGCCTCTCGGTGAGCAGAGCAGCAGCCAGCAGGGCACAGGCCTGCTCCCTGCACTGCCCTCTGCTCGCCAAGCAGATGGCCCCTGAAGCACGGGGCAGGACCTGCTCTCTGCAGATGCAAGCCGTGGTAAAAGCCCAGCAGGATCCCCCTGGGGCTCGGAGGGCAAGGCATGGTCAGGACTTACCAAAAAGCCCAGCCAGGCTGGCCCCGGGCAGGCTGCGAGCCCGTCCTGCACACAGCCGCTCGCTGGCTGCTCGCTGCTGCGCCCCACGTCCCGCAGCCCCACGCAGGCAGCGCAGCGCGGAGCACCAGCTCCATCTGCCGCCGGCACGCTGCGCTCCCAGCCCGCGCTCCACATCTGGGATGTGTCCGCAACGCCCCACGCTCCCTCCTGGGAGGGTCCACGGGCTCACACACACGCAGGGCTGGTGACACGACGCAATGACGGTCCCGCAGCTTGGGACAGCCCAAGTTTGTGCATCCAAGCACTGCTGCTCACCATCAGCACACTGCCCGGGAGGCTGCAGCCGGCCGCCGCGTTCTCCGGAAGGCTTTGGAAGTACCTGAATCCGCACACATGCTGCAGGGGAGACGAGAGCTGGCCCGCTGCCTTCCCCAAGGATCGGGATCCTGATCTTCTAAAGCCTGGGCTCTGCTCTAGCAGAGGTTCTGCCTGATCCCAGCTCTGCTGGGAGGGGAGGGCAAGGACAGCTCCAAAAACAGAGCTGTCTCATGAAGAAAAAGTGCAGGGTTCATCAACCCTGCCTCAGCAGCTCCAGCTGCCTTCCAAGCACTTTATCAAGCCTTGGCTCTGGGCCTGCTCTAGGAGAACAGGGTAAGAACCAGGAGAGCATTCTGGGGATGCCAACGGAAGCCAGGAAAGGAGAGGTCTCAGGACAGAGACTGGTGACTGCTGAAGCGATCAGAGGAACAGGCTGAAGGTGAACCTTCCTCCAAACTTTACAAACACAAAAGGTCCACGTTATGCTGCTGTTTTCTGCTGACCAAGAGGAGGAATGGAACAGGATCCAGCTAGAATAAAGAGGCACTGCCACCTGGTAGCACACCAGAAATGTCACAATATCATGGGCAAGTGTGCATGTCTAAGAACTAACACAGAAGCCTGTGCTCCATCTACCTAAAAACCAGGTAATTGCAGAGATCTGAATTCTGCTGCCAGCCCCAGGCCAACTGATGAAACCAAACATCTCCAGGAGGCACCACGCCTTCCAGGAAAGGGAAGGAGCTTCCGCTGTGGCAGACCCCGGTGCCGTCCCGACAACGCTGCTTGATCCCACCCAGGACAGATAAGCTCTGGTGCAAGAACTACTCCCTGAGCTGAGCCATGGTTCACGGCAAGTCCACAGCCACCCAAGGCACGCGGAGGCTCACCCCACAGTATGCTCCCACCTCACACAACACTAACTGGTAAGTCCCACAAGCCCGTATCCTCCCAGAGCAGCAGTGCCGGACAGGCTGCCTGCAGAGGAATTCGGTTTCTGACAAAAAGCAGAGGGCTGTAAGGCAGCTGCACACACACAGGGGTGTCTGTGAGGGAACCTCATACCATGGTGGCCCAGTACCCGAACCTCTCCAAAGGACACGATGCCACAAACCTAAACTAAGTTGCTGTGCTGCACGTTTAGTGTCCGCTTGACTCCGGCTCTGGGGCAGAACGGCAGACACACGGCCGTCTGCTGGCACCACCACGGGGCACTGCAGACCACAGTGCCACGCACGATAGCCCACAGGGCTGCAGCAGGGGAAGGTTCCCAAAGCCAGCTGTTACGTGCCCCGTCCAGGCAGCTGGGGACTGCTCGGCACGGCACAGCTTATCCGCTATGGGTGACATGGCAGTGCTAGCACTAGCAAAATAGTTTAAGAGAGAGGGGATTATTTGCCAACGAGTACCTTGTATGAACAACGTGAAGGTTACATCTCAGGCTTGACTCATATGAAATATCTGCAAAATGAGAAACAAAAAGCTATGGCAGCATTAGGGGGCTCTTCTGCAGAAGTTCTGCATCAGCATCTCGGGACAGGACCATCCTTACTTGGAATCTCACAGCTTGGTACTCCCCCTGGTTACCAAATACCTGTTTAACGTGAAAGAACTTGGCAGTGATTGCCTTTAGGGAGGCAGAATGACTTATGTAGCAGGCAGCAGGATGAACGTTCAGGTGCAGCAGCTCCCCAGCACCCCGTTTTCTAGGAGCTGCTCGCAGTGGGGTGACAGCCTTTTGTGGTGACAGCCCGGCAGGACCGCTCGGGAGGCCACCTACACACAGGCACCAAGCCCTGCTCAGGGCCTCACTTACCAGTTCCGGCCTGGGCGGTCGTGCTGCCGAGAGGCTGAAGGGGGCTGAGCAGGGGGCCTCCAGAACAGAACCTCTCCGTGCCAGAAGGCTTCTCCAAGCCAGAAGCGGCTTGCCCGGGGCGCCCCCATCCCGCACGGCCCCGTCCCGGGGAGGACCGAGCTCCGCCACCGGCTCTGCTCCGCCACGGGGAGCCGCGGAGGCCCCCGGTGCCGCCTCACCTGGTGCGGGAAGGCGGCGCGGCTCAGCGCGTCCCGCAGCAGGGCCTCGCCGATGTCCCTGCTGGCGCCGTCGGTGACGAGGTGGAGGTGCAGGGCGTCCCCGCGGCCCAGCCGCCCGTGGCGCAGCAGGGAGCGCAGGGCGGCGCGGGCCTTGTCCCGCAGCGCGGGGCTGCGCTCCGCCTTGGTGAACAGCACCAGGAGGTGCAGGGCTCGGCCGCGGCGGGCCGGGCCCGGCGGGGTGCCTCGGAGCCGGCGGGTGGCGGTGGAGAAGGTCTCGCCGCCGCCGCCCAGATAGTAGAAGGCGCACACGGCCAGGGCGGCCGCCAGCGCCAGCGCGCAGGGCTGCGAGCGGGCCCAGCCCGCCCGCCCCATGGCCGCCCGGCTCCCTACCCGCCGCCCGCCGCCATGCTGCGGCACGGCCCGGCCCCGCACGGCCTCCCCGCCCCGCTCCGCCCCGCTCCGCCGCCACACGGAGGCGGGCCGGGGCTGGGCCCGGGCCGGGAGCTGTGCGGGGGAGGCAGCGAGAAGCCTGGCGGCTCGCACGGGCCTCGGCCGCGGTTTAGATCCTAGGGCCGCGCTCTTTGTAAGGGGAAAGGAGGGCTCGTTGTACGGTTACAGCGTCCGGGGCAGAGGGCACGGGAGAAAATGAGCGTTTTACTGCTGGGATGCTTAAAACAAGTACAGAGTGATACACAGATACAGAAAAAAATAATTCATTTCAGACAGAGGAGGCGCTTGGCTTGAGGAAACAATGATTTCTGGGTGATTTCTAGCAAAACAGCATTTGGAATCTTCACAGAAAGGCGAGGGGGATCACTTCCTCCTTTGTCATCTCCTTCCACGGGAAGCGAAATAAGAAAATAGGGTGCAGAAACAAGGGATGTACCAAAGCGGCACACTGAGCCTGCCCCCAGCACTGCCCTTCTGGGCTTGGCCCTGCTGTAAGAAATGTGTTTATGGAAGCACGACAGGCTTGGGACTGCACAAACAGGAACGATAAACCCAAAGACTAACTTAGGTCTCACCCTGGGACAGGGCAGAGAGGGCAGCTTGCAGTACTGACTTCCACTGTATTAAATGAGCTCAGTCATTTTGACAGTGTTTTGAAAGTATTACTTCCTTGCACATTGTTTGTAACTCTATCAACTGGTCCTTTTATAATCACTGTGCCATGGGAGGTTCTCATGAGTTCTCGTAATGAAAATGCAGAGCTAACAACCCTACTTTAAAACAGGTGGCTGCAGAGAAGCATCAAAGTCTTAGAAATACCACAGCCCATCCTCTGCTTACTCTAGTTCTCACTTTTTTCTTTAGTGATTTGAAGTTTTTGCTCTACCAAGCAGAACTCCACTAATTCAGGTAATGTGTATGGATGTCATACTGCAAAATAGGAGAAACTGCATTTTTTATGGGGATTTACTGACAGCAGTAGGAAGGTCTGGTTGCATTTTCTGAAACTATTTCAGCTCAGTATGTAAAACTGTAAAATACAAAACCCTAGGGAATGAAAAACAAACAAAAAAAACAATGTTAACACAGCATCCTTTAACACAGTGACGGTGCGAACCATAAAGGGTACAAGCCAAAGCTTCTAAAATCAGGGGAACAACTGCCATAAATTTCAGCGAGTTCTTGAGTTAGGTCCTGATTGGTAAGGAAACTGAGACCATCTACTGTGTTCACCCAAACTTGTGGGAACAAATTTCAATGTCTAATATAATTCAGTAGCACTATTCAGTATAATAATTTAGAAGTTTTACATACATCGTACCAACATTAACGAAACATGAAACCTTATGAACAGTCAAAACAATACAGATCCCTATGGAGATACTACAGATACCATCTGAACATGCAATGTAAGTTATGCCTCTGAAATTAAGATGCATTAGAATATATGTTGAAATCTTACACATCTGTCTTTCCAAGAGACTTTTGGAACATGTGATCCGTCTAGGAGGAATATCTGAAAAATCTTTTAATGGATTATATAGTAAATTACTCAAAATCCACATGAAAGATGATTTTAAATTGTTTTTGGAATCTACTGCTTTGTACCCCACTGATTACTGATGACATATAATATTTCATATATCAAGAAACATGAACTGGAATTGAAGCTTTCCGTTAACTGGTACAGGGTACAAGGTGTTAACACATACCAGAGTCTTAGAGTCTACTACTCAAGTTATACTCAGATTCATACTGTAATCCAAAAAATTGAAGTTTCCTAAAATTACTGTGCAGAACATCAGCACTTCAATCAGAACTCAAGGAAATCCAGATCTCCATAGCACTGGAGTTAATCATACTTTGTTTTACTGAGGGCTGAATCCTGTAAGGTACAGAGACCCTGGAGCACTGAGCCTGCCAGTGTCTAACAGGACTAAACCCTCGATACATTTCATGCAGCTTAATGGCGTATTCATTTTTGCTGATGAGCAGGATCTTCAGACACGTATTGCACCTGACCTGAAAAATGCAGTTTATCCTGGACATCACAGTGTACCTAAACAGATCAGGGAACATGGCTGCAGGATCAGAATTGATACACCTGCTCCCCGAACCATTGAAACTCCTGAAAAGTCATACAATTTGTGGATCAGGTATGCTACTGGTCCTTCAGCATAAACAGCCTGATACTGTAGAGTATCAGACAAGAGCTGGAATGCAGTAGATGAATCTGCAGAGCTACAAGGAAGAAACTTTTTGTTGGTAGGAAATTGTACTGCAAAATTTGTCAGATTTTTTTTTTTTTTTTTTTTTTTGACTAGGAAAGAAAACACCAGGGGAGATTGGTTAAGTGTCCCAGATGTTTTCCCAGCAGCGAGGAGTAGGACAGCGATTATGCCACTAAACTTTTGGGAGCTTTACATTACCAAACAATCACATTTTACACTGACTGTCATGTAGGTAGCAAAGGATACAAATCTTTTGAAAAAACCCTATGTCTAAAGCGTATACTATACATAGCCATATCTTACATTGTCCCATCTGTACACAGGGAATTTTACTTTCTCTAAAATCTACGAAATAAATGTCCATTGCTGTTAAATACTACAGAATACAAAGTATATTGTCATTTCATAGACAACTATTTAAAATAAACTTATGAAATCATCTCTAAGTAGTAATTTCTAGTAAGTTGCTTATTATTCAACTAAACACTCTTCAAATGGGCAAAGTCCTAGCATAATTAGACCACAGATTAAACTAAACTTTTTTTTTTTTTTTTTTTTTTTAAGATTTTCTTTCTTGGAAAAACCTACTGGACAATAAGATGCACTTAACTTCACATCAAGAATCGTCCAGATTAAATGCACTACTATACATTTGCTGCAAAATGATAAATATTTAAAATACATTGTTCATAAAATTAACATGCCAGAAAGTTTAGTTTTTACGACAATTTAAATAAATTCTTTACCCAATTTTGCTTATACAAGCCAGCCTGGAGAAAAGCCATTTCCTAAATGCACATAAACAGAAGATTAGCATATTGCCATGGCTAATAGGATTATAAAAAATTCACACTGATGTTATGTTACCTAAAAATTTTCCTTAAATTGTCCATAGGGTAGACAAATACAGTATGAAGAATTGCATCTGCTGGTTTGTGGCTTCTGGTGATTATTTTAGTAGTACATAACCTGATACACAAGCATGTATCTACAGACACCATTTGTGCATGCACATCAGCAGGTGGAGTTCACCAAAAACAAAAAAGGAACTTGTGTTGTCGCCTTCATTACAGCTCAAAAATATTCTCAGTTGTTACTTTGCAATAATGTGCAACATAATTCCTAGGTTTTCTTCTGCAAGCCTTAGTTTAGATACATACATCCGCATCTTTGCGCATTATGTTATACCATGCTGTGCTATTAAGGATTGATTGACCTAAATTTAGGGTAGCTGTACTACATATGCATTTTTATATATGCAGCTTAGAGCTAGTAGTGAGAACAGCAAAGAGAAAAGGTGACAAACAGCTGTTGTGTGACTGTTCTACACAGACTCCTTTGGCTTTTCATTTTTTCTTGGATGTCTCAAATTTCAAGTTTTGATGTCAAAATACTGACAAACCCCACATCATGTCCAGCAGGATTAAATTTATTTTTTTCATTAAAGGTTCCAAGTGCTCATTTAAAAGTTACTTCCTTCACAGCAATCTTCATTTTAGAAGGGGCTGGGGCAAGGAGAGGGGTGCAGAAGAAAAACTGACTAACTCTTAGAATTTGGTCCTCCAGGATATATACTGATCGTGACTGACCTGCAGTCACTAGTATAAAAGCCAGCCTGGTGTTAAAACTTCTTCTGCAAAAGAGTTTGCAAAAGAGAAGTTACCATATCTTGTTATTAACAGCCTACCTCTAACCAGAGTCAGGGTAGGAACAAGAAAAGTTACAGGCCCACAAACAGAAGGACAATTCTGTAAGTCATTACCTGATTTCCCTTCCAAACAGTCCAAGAAAATGCAACCTAGACCTTCGTGTCAGAGGCACATCTTTATGGCAGCAGTGAGACAGATGACAGTATAGGATACTAATTAGCAAAGCGGATCTGGTCATCCTGCCACTCAGAGTCTGCAATACATACAGCTATGCTCTGCTAACTCTAAGTACGAGCTGCAGATGAGCTTCGTACCTGCTAACTGGTACTATTGCTACACCAAGCTAGCAGGTATTCCTTTAACTTTAAAAAGTTTTCTTCAGCTGCTGAGGTATATGTACTGTGGAACATAAAACTCTTACACATTTCCCCAGCTACCACGATCTACAGCTACATGAGAGTGGTCATTTTATCCAAACTATCTAACAAAATGCATATAATTCATTCTGTTAAAGACGACTTGCACTAGAAGGAGCAGGCTCTTTTCCTTCTTGACACTTAAGGCTTCTGGGAATCTGACTGCTGGAAACGGTTTAGCTTCTCTGGATTATTTGATGCCATTTGAGAAAAGTCACGAAAAATGTCCTGATAAATTTCATCCCCTAGAAGGAAGAAAAAGGGGAAACAGTTTCAAACATTTGCGATAATTAACATAATCCATCATTGCACAAACACCTTACCATGCTACCATTTACTGTAGTAACATCTATATTAATGTAAAGGCTTCTTACACAGATGGAATGATGCTGATGTGAACTGGGACTGTTTAATCACATGCACATTCTGTAGAAGCAAATTAAACGAAGCCAAACTATACCTGAAATAGTACCTCAAAGGCAGCCACACAGAGGAAAGTTCAGAGTTAGAAAGGAAAAGTGTGTTTTTAAGCAACGTAAAAATAAAAATGTTTATTAGCAATCAGAGAAAAAATACTTTGTTTTGGAAAGGACATGCTAACCAAGACTCATCTGTAAATTCCAATTATGGCATAAATAAAGATTTACTTGGAAACAGAGGTCAGATGTCTAACAGCCAGAAAGAACTTTCCATGAAAGAAACAATTAGCAAACAAGAACATATAAAAAAGCAATCCTAAGTAACTAGGGAAATTATTGTTCATAAATATTTTTGGTCTATTACTTTCACAAGCGTAAATATTTACTGCATTATTGGGCACGTATCTTCTAGATTTACAGAAGTAATATTTTCTTTTTTCTTTTTTTTTCATTTACTGCTTTTCTTTACCCTTTGTGTCTAAAAACAACCTGACCACTAGCGCAAATCTATTTCAGAATGAGAGAAGGCAGCAATTTTCATCTGCTCTGTCTCCATCCCCTCCTCTATCTACACAGGAAAACCACATTAAAGATAGAATACTTCTTAAGTCATGGCTGAGTCATTCTTCTACCATTTTAAAATGGGGATTTTCACATTACTTTAGTCTGCTGCAGCATTTTGGGTCTTGAATTAATGTTTATTTTAAAACATTAACCGTACCATATTGACTTCAAAGGGAATTAAATGCATAAAACATTTGGTCCAGTCAGGAAGTGTTCAGCCATCCAAATTGTGCCGCTGTCTTCCCAACATGGATGACTGCATGGGATAAGATCCCAGCTTTACTGCTCCCTGCTGACACCTTGATCAGTAATATGACAGAAGAATCATCCCCAAATCTCTACCATCGTGTACATTCCCCCGCCCGCGCCCCAGCAGGATTGTGGAAGAAAAGCATCATTTCACCACTAGTTTCAAAAGGACAGATTTTAAGGGGATTTTATGTTAAAGACTGTACTAAAGTGAAGAGTTACACTGTTTGGGTTTTCTATCTTTTTAATGTACATTTCCAATATTAGAACCATTATCCTTTTCCAGTGTTGGAGATGAGATTGCATTCATTTGAAAACACTGTCAGAAATGACAAGTGACTTTCCACAAATACTTAACACTGCATGTGGGTTTATATGAAAGTGTAATCACAGTTCTGCCCAGAATTTAAAGGACACATTAATTCAATACTACTCTACTAGGAAAACTTAGGTCTAGTAGAATTCCCTTTTGGTTTTCAGGTTTAGTTTCAAGTCTGTTCTAGAGATCAAACAGGCATACAACACATTTTATCATTAAGTTTCTGATAACTGCTTGCACTGAAAGATAAGCACAGATTGAAAGAAGAGTTTGTAACATCCATCAAAAGAACAGGTTCGAATAGAACAAATGAGAATCAAGCTTGTGTGATGCAAGCAAAGCAACTATGTTTTTATTACAGAAATGGGTCCCATTCACGAACTAGTACTGTAGTTCAAGTTGCTGTATTTAGTTCTTTCAAATAAAATTGAAAGAAAAAAACAAAAGCTACTTTTGCAAGGTACATTGTGGCTCTGTTTTTGGCTATTACATAACAAAAATATTACATACAAAAATAGATTAAAATAAAGTGCCCCTTTATGCTGCATTAAAATATTTAATACTGTAAACCTTATAATTACTTTAAAATCTTACTTTAAAACTTAATTCTCGAAATTCCCTTTCCAGGTAATGTTTTCCCTAAAGTGCAGATTTTATATACAAAAATACTATAACACTGCTTTACCATTTAACACCAGAATAAATTAAAAGGCACACATCATACATTCAAGAAAAAATAGGAAGAAAAAAGTAGCAGTACTAATATCAAATAGTTAGCAGACATATTGTAGCACCAGAAGATGAGCACTCAAGTATTATACAAGAAACAGCACAATGGTGCATATGGCTTCTACCACCAGCAACGACCATTTTGTGGAACAAGCTAGTTTCAGCTAGTTCCCATTCTAAGAATATTTTGGAAGACCAACTGTACTTTGCAAAGCAATATATACATTCCCTAAGTAGCTCAAACCAGGCAGGTATATTTAAATCAGAGATGTTGATGCTATTAGCTACATTAGTAATTATCAACTGCATTACTAAAGCAGAGCAATATGCAGTTAGCTTCACTGTGATGACACTCTTACATTGATATTTACCCTCACATATCTCCCAACAAACACACAATTGTCTTAAAAATCCTTTTTTTTCCAGAATCATAATTTTGGTAAAGAGGAGTTCTACAATAAGGGTAATGCAGATATTTTAACACATCTATGCAGTGAAAAAACCTGCCTTGTCTATGACCAAGTAAGGGTATTTATACATCCTAACAGTTGGACTAGATGCTCTTTGAAGGTCCTTTCCAACTAACTGTTCTATTCTAACAGCAGAGGGGCTTCGTGCTTACACTTACACATTTACACAATCCTTCTAGCAGGCTAGCAGACATTAACAATTAAAACATTCAAATATTTACTTCAACTTTTAAAGAGACCTCAGCAAGTAACATTGCTGTACTCAAAGATACTGCACAATCATCTGGCTGGGACACTGCTGTACAGCTTGTAGTCTGAGTTTCAGTAGTTATTCTAACAATACCCTCTCTTTGATTTTAGGTGAGCTCTACCTATTGTGGTGGCTCTACCTTACACTGTCAATCTTGCCCATTTACAGTGACTAGAAATTGTCTGTAAAATATCTAGATCAGATTGCATAAACTGCAGTTCCTAGATTCTACTGTAAAACAGACTGACAAAAGGTCAAGATATTTTCAATACTCACACCCTTTGGCTTTTTGTATGAACTATAGAAACATTTTCTACTTCATAATAATTTTACATTTTTGACATGTCAATTAAGTGATCCAGAATATTTGTTTATGATATAGCACATAGCTTTTGAATCAAAATACCTACTTCCCTTAAAATAAATGCATTTCACTATTTTAAACTGAAAATTTTGTTTTTACCTCTTCAAATCAGAACTAGAAGAGTCCAAAACAATTCAATACTTGTTACCTTCAGGCTGTCAGTGAAGTAGTACGCATTATATCAGAAAACAGCCTCACATTCAACATGACCAAACAGGTAACAGATTCCCCTCCCCACATATATAACCTGCTGCATTTAGGGTGGAGAACTCTCTCATTAAGCTCGTAATTGAGTATTCACTTCTAAATTATTTGTTGCTCCTCCAGATAGAGCTTGTGAATGTCCCAGTGTCTTTAGTACTTCCATGGTTTTAACTTGACTTTCCTGGTTTTGTTTACAGATAAATTTGCACATAAACATCTACTCTTCAGGAGAAACTTTGTGAAACACATACATTTGGTTCATTTAACAGCACTAATCTGGGATACTGACAGGAGACTCAACATTGCCCCTTGAGTATATTCCAGCCCCAAACTGGTAAAAGGTATAAGCACACAGTCATTATGAATCAATGACAAACACACAAAGGCTTCGTAAGAGCAAGCCAAGAGTACTCACTCAATCTTAAAAGTAACGTCTTCCTTTCGCTACTGCCCAGCAGACCATGTTTTTGTGCCTACCTTGACTAACTTGACAATCAACTGTGCCTTCATTATTGATCTTTGCTTGAGATTAGATTAGGTTCTTAGGTAAACATAATAGAGGAAATGGCTTACATAAATATCATATCAGAACACAGTATAAATAGAGACTGACTGCCTGAGAATAAGTTGCACAGATTCATTAAATAACATTATTTTCTTGTACTGGTTGCCTCAAATGCCTGCCAGGTGTTTTTTGTTTGTTTTTAAAAATCAAACAGTAAGATTTTATGCATACAAAAATACATACTTAAGAATAGCTGTTTTGTTAAATATCTTAACATAAAATATTTTTTAAATAAAAATGGAGGAAATAATGCTTTCCTATTTGTCTGGAGTTATTTTGCAACATTTGATACACGTTTGTACAGTGTAGAAGGATTTTTTTTCCTAAAAAAAAAATAATAAAAACAGGACCACTCCACAAGAAGAAGAATGGTATCCTGTAATAACATGAACTCCTCAAGTGTCTCTGAGCAACCTGGCTTAACAGGCTGCCCTAACTGTCAGGTAAATCCTAACATTACATGAGTTTCAGTGGAATGTCAGTAGGAGAAAACCATACAACAAACAGCAAAACAGATTGGTAATGGTTGTACTAACAAATTACCATAATTACATACTTTAAACACTGTCCTTTCAGGTCCCCTATATAATCTGACAAAACCGCACCATAATGAAGCTTTAATGTGTGTGTAATGCTTATAAAAACTATTATTGTATGAAGCTATCTTAAATTCTCCTCAGACCCTAAGGATCTAGTTGTAAACTGATGAATTCCTGAATACATTTCTTATACTGCATCTCAGTATGGTTATTAGTAGAGTATTGACCTGGCTGTCCATAGAGTCCTTCTGATTCACGCATTTCTTCATTCATCCTTGCTAAACGCAACCTGTGATTTCAGAAACAAAAAGAATAATGTCACCTTTAAAGCAATGATGACAACTGCAATGAACCTCATTCCATTCATGAACCTCAGCAGTGAGGTCATCTATTGATACCGCACTCAATTTTCTTTTGCTCTCCCTACATTTTACGTTTTTACATAAAGGAATTTTGACACTTCCTATATTTTTTTTTTTAACTTGAAACGGTATGAAAACTTAGATACCTAGTTAAAAAACATAACATACACTTACAATGTTACAATATCTGCATTTGCAGCTTCTACAGCTATACTCAACGGATCTTTCCCATCTTCATCAGTGGCATGCTGGTTTGCTCCTCGTTTCAGGAATAAACACACTTGTCTGTTTAGAAAAATAATTTAAGAACAATTTTCACAACAATAATAGAAAAAAGGCAAATAAAGCTGGATGCAATGTATTTGACTTAATTTACCAAAAGTCTCTGGAACATTTCAAAATGACACTATTCATCTACAGTAATTAAGATATTAACACAGAAGTAAGCAAAGCCTTTAGCTGTCTTTCCAAAGAGGAATAACTAAACTGTGAAATTGTGCTATTACAGCAAGCAGTTGAACCCTTTAGAAGGTAAGCCTCTGCCTTTCTTAATCATCTTAGGTCATAGAACCAAAACGTTCCATTCTTTTTACTACAACACAAGAGAAATACTGATCAGAATAAATCAATACAGTAAAGAATCCTCAGACACAGGTGCCTGTTTTAGACAGTAGAAACTGACCTTTCTCTGCTGTTTTTCATCTACATATGTGCACATACAATATATATGAATGTGCACACACGTTTCTTCACGTATATAAACATGGCGTGCTGATTAACCTTACACCTCAAACTCTCTCAAGCTGTGAATTTGCACTTCTTTCAGGATTCGTGCATGCATGATACACTTTGAATTGAAATACTTTCTGAGCAACACACAGGTGAGCTGAAACAGAAACATGCCTTGCCTCACTCACCACTATTTCTCCTACTCTTACCATACTTCTCAACAAAACAAGAAACATCTCATGAGCGTTCACCAGATGTCTACGTTATTCCAAAACTTTATGAAATGAATATTTTTCCAAAATGGACTGAAGTGTTTATAGTCATGCGCTTTACTAGCAGACGAGACATTCAAAAATATTGTTTTCTCACTCATCATAAAATTTTATGAAGAAACTATCACCTCAAATATATTAAAATGCCTGAATATATTGGGAAGTGAAGCAGCTTTATGCTAACAGAGATAGCCATTTACAGATTCTGGAAGAGTGAGTTACCCAGTGTGTCCTAGAACTGTGGCATGGTGCAGGGGTCCTCTTCCTTTTGTGTCCCTGATGTTCACATTGGCACCATTCTGCAGTAAGAATTCACATGTAACCAATGAGCCCTATGGGATAAGAGCAAAACAAACAATGTAACACCAGATCTCTAGAATCAGAGCCAAACCTGTCCTGCTGTCTCACTTCTCAGTCATGTGGTAAAGAGAACTAAAAGGATTGCCTCCATATCAAATTTAAACACTGCTGGGATGTATAATACTACATGTATAGCACTAGCAAGGAGCAATAGTTCAGAAACAACTTTGAGATAACTCTGTAAAGACAATTTCAGTATCACATTATCATTCAAGAGCAAAGCAAGCAGTTTAGAAGCAGTGACACAAATATCCCTATTACTCCCCTCCTCCCACATCAGTCAGGATGCTGTATACCACATACCCCTCGCACTGCCTGAATGAGTGGTGTTGCTTTGTTTTCTTCTGTATTGACCCAGTTTACTTCAGCTCCATGGGCCAATGCTTCTGCCATATCAGGAAGATTCTTCTCAAAAGCAGCTCGATAAAGCTGCAATCCTGGACTAAGCTGTTTGGAGTCAATGAACACAGAAGACTCTTGCTTGTCTCCTTCTGAAAAGAAAAAGAAATATAAATATTGTTTACCTGTAATTCCTGCTTCTATAAGGTACTTCCTAGAATCCTGACCAAAGACCTAAGTTCTCTGGCATCAGTTATCTCAGACTTCGCGAAATTCCCTGCACTCGTGCCCCATTTTGCCAGAAGTCACCACACACACCTTTAGCTTGTCCCACCACGGACACTTCACAGAATTATTACTGCCCAGGAAACCTTCCCTCCATGTTACTAGCATGTGTGAATATCCTTCAATCTACCTATTCTGTGTCATTCCTAAGAAATTATTTAGCTAAGAAATACATCTTGTCCCATACTGCAAGATATGAATACAAATAATTTCCTGCTGAGATGTAGTCATACAAATATATCTTTCTGCAACAGTTTGATACACCTGAATATATAGTGAGGCTAATACTGTTCTGAGAATTTTCATTAAAAGACACCATTGTCACATACCAGTTACTTGCTGGGGCTATAATCCTTTGGACTACAGCATAAACTTTCATCTTGAAAAGAGTAATACGGAGTGGAGTGTTGGAAGTACAGACATTTTTACATGTAAGCTTTCATGAGTTAAAGCATCGTGTTTCTACAACGCAGTCAGAGGATCCAAGCCACATGCTGCTTGCCTACAAACCACAGCTGTGAAATACTGCATTTAAAATGTACCTCAGAGTGCTGTGATGTAGCTGAATACGCTTGCTTTATAATTGTTTTGGGTATTTTGACAAGCCATAGTCCATATATCTGTCAGCCCAGGACAATAATAGTACATCATTTTATCAGTTTGTAAAGTTTGAGTAAATGTTTAAAGGCATGGTCAGTTCAATGTAATTAAAAAATTAAGCAACGCATTCAAGTAACATGCAATGCTTATTGTCTGTGACTCAAGAGAAATTCTTTCTCCAGATATTTAACCGTTTATGAAATTATTATACATTTATCTGGAGGCACTTCTATATTAAAGTGAAGCACCGATTCATCTACTAAAAAAGTTAGTTTTGGCTCAATATCATCTGACTAAAAAATTTCTCTGAACTTATCTAGGAGGATTCTATGTCATTCTCCCTACCAACTGTGGAGGAGAGAAAGGTCACTCAGGCAATTACTACCCTTGTTAAAATGTTTCAGAACACCAGAATAGAAGAGAGGTGAACGTTATCATCAAGTACTAATCCTTTTGACATGAACATGCTAGCAAAAAAAAGAGATTAAATCTTCATCTTAAAGTACAAAGCCTAGAGCACCTGGTTCATACAAACTGTTAGCTGATATAGTAGAGGCAAGGTGTTCTCTGCTGTCATCAGCACTCTGCTGGATCCCACTGTCACTGCTTCTTACTGTTTGGGGGAGAAATGGAAATTACTATACAGACCGTAAGTGACCTATGTTTCACAGACATGATAATAAAGCAAGCTCTTATACTTGGTCCTGAATTCATCTTTATTTTTTTCCCTTCCCAATGACCAATAATTATTCATTATTTAAAAAAATCTAAAGTCATATACTTTAACCATAACATTTATAAAAATAGTGTGAAAGACTATTAGAAAGTTAGAAGATCAGGATAAGTAAAAAAGCTTAAATTATTTCATGAAAACAAAGCAATGCAGTAGCCTGGAGACAATGGATTAAAAGCAGGGAGATGGCCACAACACACAATGGGTCACTAGTGCAAATACTGAACATGCCATAGCTATAGTACTTACTACTACGTAGTTTTGAAGAAGTATCAAAGTAGGAGAAGAGTGAATCTAGTTCATCAGGACAGAACAGAGACTCCCGCCTCGCCTCGTCGCTACTTACAGCAACCGCTGGGACATGCAAGTTAGCAAAGCACAAAGCAGGCAGTAAGGAAGGGATAGGGCAGGAAAGAACGTTATTGGAAAAATTAAGGATGGAAATACGGAGGAAAGAAGGTGGTTAATATGTTTCTGAATGGTAAGAACCCCCACTCCACAAACTCTTCCCATCTGAAAAGTGCACATTTCTCAACAAGCCTTTTCTCCCCTGTACTTCTGAACTGAAGGATTTGACCCATTAAGAGAAGGATTTGATTTCCCTGCATGAGGCAGGAAATCAGTAAATACAAAGTTACTTTAAAGATAACATGCATAACATAGCTAAGGAGAGGAAGTGTGTAAATACCTTTTGGGGATGCCACACCTTGTTCCCCTGCCAAAAGAGATTTTTCAGGGGCACTGTGCCTTTTCTCTTCCTGACTTTGAGGAAAAACTTTTGTTCCAGATTCAAGTGGAGATACAGCTGCTACAGGCTGCTTTTCTACAAACTTTCTTTCCACATATTTTGCTCTGATGTACGCCTCTTTCTCCTGCCTGTCATATACAAAATGTTAGGAGTTAGTAAGCTGATATTTTATTATTTTCCTATGTTATAAGGACATCAATTTCATACTACAGCCAGTAATCGAACTGCAATCCGGCATTGCACACAGGACACATATGACATTTTCAGAAAGATGAAGGGGATATTGTTGGGCATATTGTCCAACTCTCTCTAGATTCTTAATTAAATTTTGCATAAGCCTCAAACAAACGCAGCTTATGAAAAATTAAGAATTAAATGTTAAAGTGTTATATTTATATAGGTCCATTTTCTTTCAGGCAGAGACTCTAGAAAGCAGTATGTGGAAGAAAAACATGATTCACTACATGTTATTTATTGGTACTAATCCTTTAATAACTAAGTGATATAGCATATATTTAAATTCTTCGGTAAAAACATTTGTTAAAGGAACATCAAGACTGCATAAGAGAACAATAATCAAAGCCCCAGGTAGGTACTATCACCAAATGCATAATGAATGCTGAGATACGTTTTCTTGAAACCTAAGGTTATCACCATATGGTACATACTAATTCTGACACAATGAAGAAAGCAGTTATAGAAGTACTATTATTGAAAGCACTGAAAAGCAATTACCACTGGAAGTAGTATCTAGCAAATCTCCTACAGTTATAGACACGTTATCATTGTCTCCAAATTGCTAGCACTTTATAAGTCATGGTTTTCTATAGCATTAAACTGTTTGACAGAAAGCAGCACAGAACTAGAAAGCTAATAAAAATGTTTTAAAAGACTTATCCTTTAAAATAGATAGAAAAACATTAGGAAACTACCTTCAAACAAATTAACATCAAACAGAAACAGCGGACAGGTGTATAGTCATTAGAAGGTTGTTGTAAAATAGAGCTTGTGTACAATGTAGGAACAAAGAAAAGAGCATTCTGGGGATCAGGAAGCAAAAGTCAAACTTAAGGCTGAAGTATAGATAGCAGGAAGTGAAACGAGCAGTGGGACATACAAGGTAAACCAAGAGGAGAAGCATCGCAATGGCACCAACCAAAATCTACAGAGCCTGGAGAGCTGAAGCTAGAATGGAAATTAAGATAACTTTAACTTGACCTGACCTCAGGTCAGGTGGACTCAAAAACATGTGAGGAGAAAGGCAGGCACATTTTAGAGAAGACGACAGGGGAATGATAAAACTGGAATGGGAAGAGGCAGAAGCAGGTAACATGAACACAACTGCTTAAGAACAGACTGCTAGCTTATACAAGCAAAAACCTTTAACCACTATAGGAATACATTGGCCCAAAAGATAATCATGCAGTATTTAAAAGCCAAAAAGGTGTATACCCCCAGGAAGGCAGTGGCACAAAAGAAGAAAAAATAAATCATGTACTAAGAAGAAAAAAATCATTTGCATTTATATTAAATAATGATGCCAATTGTTCAATTTAATGTCACTTATAACCATAATGAACAAATGAAATCTAGGCATATTACTACCTTTGGCTTCCAGGTTGTGGCTTCTTTACTCCCACTTTCTCCAACTTTGCTTCATATATTCTATTGATGACATCATTTCCCAATTCACACATAAGCTATGAAGCAAAATAAATTAAAATACAGTTACAGAAGGCTTGATCTACTTATTAAGTTATTTTTACCTCACTCAGACTATTTTCACAACTCAGTGTTTTCACTGAGTTTTATAAGTCCACTTCCAAAAATAAGCTCAGGTTTAGTTCATGACAATGAAACAATCAGTGAATAAAGGAAGCAAATTCAGAATAAGATAACAGAAATGCAGTTATTATTGTAAAGTACTATTCCCTTCTGAAAGGGGATTATGAAAATTAATCTGTCATTGAAGAATCTTTTTTCTGCAATTAGAATGACATTTGCAGGCCTCCTCAACAAAGGCATTCTTTTCCACCAGCTTTGCTGTTATTCTTATTCCAATCCTTATCTGGCAAGACACGATTTACTCATTTCTGTTTCAACTCATCTAACGTACATTTTTGCTGAACCAGGATCTGTTACATCTATATGATCAAAGACTAAGCATTCTGCAGATACTACTTCTAGGTGAACTCAGACCATGAACTCCAACTTTCTGATGGCAACAAAGAGATTTTTTGCTTCTAATAGCAGGTAAAATATTCAGCTTTTATTTACATGAACAGAACAAGAGCTGGGGTGTTTTTTGTTTGGCTTGCTGTGCTTCCTTCCTCCCGCCCCCCAGCATGAACACAGGGTATTACAGAATTATTTAAGGGCAAGAGATGAACATATACAAAAGCTGCCTTTTTATTGTTCAGAATTAGTAATATATAAGTTCAAGAACATCACCTAGAAACAAGTGTATTCCTTTCTGTATTTCAGTGTCACATGCTGTTCATAACCACATTTTAAGCTAGAATTTTGGTAAACGTAGCACAGAGGAGCAGTCACATACGATAGTCTCCTAGAAGCCATTAAGTTTATGAAATCAAGATCTTACTGTAATAGTTGGCATTCAAATTTTTAAGTATGATCATGTTTTAATCTGACATAGCACTTCCAAACTTTTCCAGCCTGCTACATTATTCATCTGTAAATAGACTTCCATTTTTATACACTGAAAGCATCAGATGAAACCTACTATTCAAAGGCTATTTATGAACTTCAGGCTTGCAAGTCTGAATCAAAAATTACTAGTACCACTGGAGGTTGTATAAGAAAAGTGTGAATAAAAAACTGTGAACAAAAACAAAAAAAAAAAAAAACACACAACATTTTCTACTCAAAAGTAGAAGAAATACACTGGGTACAAAAGCAAGTTTTTCCTGCATTGAACATTCTGATGCCATGGCTGTAGAACAACAATCTAAGTAGAAACAGTCATTTGAAAAAACTATCATACCTTCAGCAGTTCAGGTTCCCATGAATCCAGTGTTAAAGATCTTACTTTTGAGAAGTGGACTCCTAGGCTCCTGAACAGAAAAAAAATAACTAGTAACTGCATGCTATGTCTTACCTCAGATAGCTTCACCATTGGTTTATGCAAATAAAGCAAGTTACCTTCACGCCGTTTACAAAAGGAGTTTCTAATCTTGCTTTAATATATACTTGAAGAGGCAAACAACACACTTTCTAATTAAGTCAATGCATAAGTCAAATATACTTCTGAAGAGCCAACCAACCTGTGTATCCCAGAGCACTCAATACAAAGAGTGATTCCTAGGTTGATGCTGGCCCAGCGAGGATCTGCCAAACCACAGTCACAGCAGGCAGCATTACCAGGAATACACTGAACTCGCTGTAGAGCACTTTCTCCCTTTAACAATTTCTCTTTTGTCTCGCTGCCAGTTTCTAAGCTTCCAGTAGAAGGGGATGGTTTCTTTTCCTGTTTCTAAAAAGAAACAAAAACAAGGCAAATTTTAAGAAAAAGATCCTACAAATACTGAGATCCTGACTGTGCATTAAAATCCTAGAGAAGAAGCTTCTGCATTTAAAGTCAAAGAAAGCCACAGAACTGAAAAATAAATTCTTAGTCTTTTTAGAAGAAATACAGAAATAAGTATAACAGCATCCAATAATCCTATGAATTATGATCACACTACAAAAAAAAAATCATCAAAACATACAGGCCAAAGTACCCATAGAAAAGTGGAGTGAAAGACAGATTAGACAATTACTTCCATCAAAGCTTCATTGCATTCACAGTGAAAGACAGCAAATGGATTTTTTTTTCAGTTCTCAGAAAAAAAAAAAAAAAAAAAAAAAGATGTTATCTCTATTTTTAATCCTTAAAATCCAATAAGGGTTGCTTGATTTTTCACCTCACCTCAGATTCATCCCCTTTCTCTCTGTATGCTGTAGCAATACTGGTCTGAACAGCCTTAATCCACGCCTGCCGCAGCTTTTCGGAGTCAGCCTGAAGCATGCAGCTTCTGTGAAAAATCACACATGCACTCAGAGTCAGAGACTGAGCAAGCAGCTATGCACACAGTGACGTGAGCCTGAATTGTATTGAACAAAGTCTCTTGCTATCAGCACAAGTACATTGTTCAGTATGCATTGCTTAGTATCCATTTTTTTCCAGGTAACAATGCAGCTGACCACAAATTTCTTGTTTCAAAATTATTTATAGGTAATTCTAAAATATACAACTCTTCAAGTAACCCAGAGAATAGCTTAACCTGCTATTCCCCTTTTTATTAATTCCCAATTTTGCATGTTTATATCCTCACGTACAATTTACCTCCATAACTACCTACACAAGATGCAGCTATCAGCCCTTGAAAACACAGTTCATTCACCAAAATAAAATGATTTTGGAACTCTCTAAGAACTACTTTTGACACTAACAGCCAGAGGATACAAATCACAAAGTATACAGCTGTTCCAGCACTTAAGGGATGAAAAAGAACAGGCTAGCAGGAACAAAATACTTATTAATGAACCACAGGCAAGGATGCAAACATTAGGACAGCTGTCTATTAAGAGAAGAAAAATAAGGACTGGGAATTATAGATACACCAGAACCTAAAATAAGTTTGACTCAGCATCAAAAACTTAAATATGGCCACACTCAAACTGTTAATGGAAAAAAAAAAAAAAAAAAAAAAAAAAAAAAAAAAAAAAACATCTTGCCCTTACTGGAGCAGGAACTGCCATACTTACCCAAAATACAACTAATGCACTGTGCTGCCAGAACCCCAAAATATTTGTATTTGGTAGTTTCATTTAGTGCATTCTGAAATGTAGTTTAACATTACTGACTCAAAAGCTCATTCTGTGTTTGTTTCTCATTATCTCAATTAGAAATTCAGAGAAACTGAACTATTGTCGACACTACCAGCCACACTACTTGGGTGGAGCAGAACTACACATTTTCTACTACTAAGCCACAAGAGCTCCATGACCACAAGTCATTTATACATAAAGCACAAGAACGCATGTTTATTTTAATACCAAAAGTAAACTAAATACTAGGAATACTTCTCACAGCACCACTTACTCTTCGCCAAAGTTTCAGAGAACAGAATTGCTCAGATATTTTCCCTGTTTGTCCCAAGAGACATACTCATCTTGTGTTTCACAGCAACTAAATGTAATTTCATTTATTCAGTTTTTAAGTAAACAAGTGCTCCACTTCTCCTTACTTTGTTGGAGAAACCACCTCAAAACAGAAACGTCTTTCTATGTCTTCACAGTGTTTAACTGTGCAAAGCCGCAAGTCTTCAACAACTACCGTGGGATTATCCTAAGAGAAAAAAAATAAAGAAATAAAGGGGTCACGGCTGAACAGAACAGTAGCTAATACTCTCAAATTACTTCATTTCATTTTATTGCTTTACAGATTTTTTCCCGTTGATTTTTTTTTTAATAAGTGGTATTACACATACTTGTCACAATTTTCATGCTTGGTTATGTTTTGTGAAAATTTGGACGATGCCTTTTTATCTGCAATCTAATTACCAAATAATCAACAGCTTAAACAGCAACATTTAAGGGAGCTCAAAAAGTAATTGTCTCTCTTCTCAGAACGTAACTTGCAAAGAAATCAGAAAGGTTACACCAAAACAAGCTGTTTTCAGTGCCAGGTACAAAATCCAGAAGGTGGGATGCAGTGGTTTTGAAAGTTTGAGTCAAGTCAGAAGACAACTATTCTAACCTAATGGCATTTTAAAGGTTTCTTTTGTAATATAAAAACATATCAAAATGTAATTGGAAATTATAAACACAAACTGCCCAAAACGTGCTAACACAAACTCAACCTGTGTCCTTATCAACCATGAAAACAAAGATCTTATCTCCTGATCTGTGAGCATTAGATAACAACAGGCTCTGAACCTGAGCTGTTAACACTGAATCACTGTCAGGTTTTTTCACTTTTTTTTTTTTTTTTTTTTTTTTCTCCTTCTGCACCCAGTTCTCTGCTAGCTTTTTTCCAAACATCAAGAACAGTTACAGCCTTGTGGCAACAAATTGATTCTAGAACAGTAAATCTAAGGGACAGAGGCCCAAAGGCTGAATGAAAAAGCTTGCTTTAGGCTTGGGTAGAGCTGCACTTGCTGCTGTATGCAACAGCAGTGATAAAAATTGTTCTTTGCCACTGGCAAAGAGACAGACATCAACTGCTGAATTGCCTGATCTGTTTAGTATTAGATGCACGTACGTAGCATCCATAACTGTTTTGTAACAAATATTTTCATGTCTTTTTATTTTCCTCTCTCTCCAAGCACAAAATTGGATATGAAAGACCAGAGAGAGCAACTCCTTAAGGAGTTGAACAGAACAGGCCAGGGAATGGCACGGAGCATTTAGTCCGCCAGCAAGTGCGTACAAGCCTTTTGGGACCAACAACTTCCAAGTCTCTTGGTTTTCTCTGTAACAGGGTAACAAAAATGCATTAAATAAAATATATGATTACAAGTCCCTGTGTGAGAGTCCAAAAACCTGTAAATCCAGGTGTTAATCTTATTTTACAAAGAAAGAAATTAATTTAGAAAATTAAGTAGATTGGTTCAAGACCATACAGGACGTCCCTGCTAGCACTCTGCTTTTACTTCCCCATGTCAGAAATACAATCGCCCACACCAAACTATCCCAAGACAAATTTTGATACCTACCTTAAATTTCTTCTGGTACACCAGTTGGTTATTTTGTATTGAGAACCAGCGCCTATTAGAATAAAAAGACATCCAAACAGTACGTAACTGGTTTCACCCTTATTTGACTGAAATATGCTAGCATACAGTCTACAGAGAGACTGTAAGGAAAAAAAAAAAGAATTCACAGAAGTAACGCCACTCAGTTTTGACAAGTATTTCATGAGACTAATGAAAGGAGTTCAGAGACAAAACAGAACAGAAAGCAAGGTTCAAATAACTCAAGTCCTAAACAAATACATTCATGTTACGGCAACATTAGTAAAGCTATCGTACACAACACCTTCATTTCAAAGAACATTTAATTCTGTATTTTAGCAGCAAGCTACAATTTTAAGTGATTTGATAATACAAATTCAGATGGTTTAAGTAACAAACTATGCAAACTGCTCACTCCTTAAATATTTTCAGTAGAAGAAATAACTTACCAAGGCATTAGAAAAAAAAAAAAAAAACTAGACTGTTACTATTCCATGCAAGTTTCTCTCTGTCTGGCATTTCTTAAAATTTTAGATAAAAAATTGCATATAAACATAAAACAACAATAGAACCTTTCAAGTAGGATCTCAAGTTAAGCCTTCGGTTTATAGGAAACTATTAAAAACATTTAGGCATCTTCTAAAATCCAGAAGATAACACTTGAGGAAAAAACCCTCTGAACTGTTTCATCCCTTGTCAAGCTCCCGTTCACATAGGATCCTATCCTGTTCAGATAGGATGCAATTGAAAGAGAACAAAAAAAAACATTCATCTTTTGGGAATAATTCTGACCATCTCAGACCCAGAACAACTGCTTTTAATCAGATCACAGAAAAGTTTAAAAAAGCAAATATAACCATCCCCTTCTAGCTTTTCTAGGGAACGCGCAAAATAGGAGCTAATCAGTCACTGGTTGTGAACTGACAAAAAACACAGGAATGCAAAAAGCAATTCAGTCCTGTGGTGGGACTGGTGCATATTTATTTTGCTCAAGCTTACAACATGAACCTGTGTTTACCATAACATAATGGCTCAGTTACCTCAAATCTCCCATTTGTACTGCAAATCGCTTTTTCTCCTGCACTGCCAATTCGTTTGAGTGGCAACAGTACACAAAACACCGCTGAGAACAAGATATGGTGCAGTACAAACTGGTGAATATCAAGCTGCTGGTCACTAAAATTAGTAACAAGAGGGCTCCATATAATTATTCGATCACAAGCCATTCATGGAAAGAAGCACACACATTGTTAAGAAAATACAAAGGGAAAGAAACTAAACAAGTTAGATTCAAAACAGAAAACCTAGTATTTGTTAGAAAGGTTAGTACATAGTAGACAGATGAGATTCTACCTTTTAATAAGTATTCTTTTAAAATGTTGTGCAGATACATTTCATTTTGAAGTAACAACAGTCTTCTTTCAATACTGGATTTATGTCAAAATAGCTGTAATCTTTTTGGGTTAAAATAATTGAGCAGAATTATGCAAAAACAACTCCTCAGTTGATTAACAACAGTAGTTTTAGTCAGTGCTATTTAAAAGGTATCCTTTCTACCACCTATTTAAAAAACATATATAGGAATCAAGCCTCTAATACAAGGTAAGGCAGGTAGTTGCCAAGATTTAAGTAGGTAACTCAACCAAAAAAAAAGAAAAGCAGACTGAAAAAGGAAAATAAACCAAGGTGTTTGGTTTTTATTTTATGGAAACTTAATACTAAAGACAAAAACATGAAAAACAGTGCCTAAGTTACAATGGAGAAAAAAAAAAAAAAGGTAGCCCTGCCCCAAGATAACATGCAATGGAGCTAATCTCTAAAAATGAGATTAGTGTGATTTACTTCACTAATGTCATACTTCATTTGTTCTAAAGCCAAATGTTCTCATACCAGATCTAAACAAGCACAATAAATTGAACAAGTTTTGTGTCATCTTTAATCTAGAAGTTTTCAAAGTATTCCAGGCCTTTTTCCCCCCCCCCCCACCTCCATTAGAGAAATCAAAACTGTTTAAGAAAAGTTGCCAAGTTCAGCCAAAAAGCATTGATGTGTGTGTTACTTCCTGACTTTTTCTTTTTTTTTGTAAAGAAACTTTTACTGAATATGATAAACAATTTAGAGCCCAGCATAACTTGTATCTCTCGTTTTTGAAGTAGACTTCAACAGAAAATAAAGCTAATACACTATATTGCACTCTTTAAAAAAAGGAAGTGGCAGCCTCCCTTCCAAAACGTCAGCACCACAACAGTTTTGTTCAGGCCAAAATTTTTCTAAATTTGGAATAGTTCATAAACTCTACTGTAGGAAACAGAGTGCTTGGGGCTCACAGCAGTAACAGGAAGGAACGTTTTGAGCTATAACAGGTACTGGAGGTGCTGCTATGGGGTATATTATAGCCATGTCCTGTGATAAGAATTGATGTTCATGCATCTTTAGGCAACACGCATGCTGTAATAGAACTTTCCTTAAATGTGACATTCTGTCAAAACAATAGGAAAGAAGCATGGTGAAAGAAAACACATTGGGAAATCTTAAAGTAATTTGCACTGCCCCACTGAGTTGATAGTAGTACTTAAATACAGTTGTTTGGGTTTAGAAATTACACGTTTTGTCATTTACACTAACATAATTCAAAAAAGTGTTTGTTAAAATGGAATCAGCACAATATTCATTGACAAGCATTTCAAATTTCTGAGAACTGAGAGAAGTAAAAGTTTAAATTATTTGAATTTTCCATGAAAACTGAACCGTGCTTATTGGTTTTTCAAAAGGAAACCATTTTCTTCACTGGTGTCAGCATGCAAATAAAAGTGATTAAGAATGCACAACATTTAAAAGTTACATTTCTATCTCCAATGCAGTTGGTGAGAAAAATCCCACCAAGATACAAAGGAAACAAGAAGTCAAGACACTGATCTCATACGCTCAGAAGTTTGAGTGCATAAACTTTGCTTTAATTCCTTTTCAGCTAAAACCAGCTCAATCTTACTAATTCTTTTGAAAGCATTGAGCAGCAGGTGTATTGGCATCCCAGGCAGAATCCTTCTGTTATTTTCTTAGGCTGAGCCACTTTACATCCATTGCAAGTAATCAAAATTAAATGCAGGGTTAATTTAGAGCTTTTGCGTGCCAAAGAAACATTGGGAAGGTATAAAAGAAGCTGGTTGGTACCTGATGTGATCTGGCTTTTTCCTGTCATGTGAAAAAATGGGGGAGGATTAAAACATAAGGGAAATAAGAGGAAGAAGAATGAAAAATGCAAAATGAGCAAAATAAGCAAAGAATTAGCATGATCTGAAAATACAGCAGAATTAAAAAGGAAAACATCTAATGCACCAACCCAAAAACTATGCAGAACACACCAGCGTTTGGTAAAGGCTCTCTACCCACACCTACATTTATTCACACACACCTTTTTTAAATCCGAATTCCTAACAACCAAAAGTATTTTATTTTTTTTAACCTATTGTGTGTTTTCTCATACATCCAGAAAAATGCGTCATTCCAACAGATACATATATAACCAAAAATGTCTCCATAACAGCTGCTGTGAGACTTTACAGTAAAGACTTAGTAAAGATTTAATTTTCTTTCCACTAAAGCATCTCATCTGAAATACAAACTTACATTTTACATTTACAGTATAAAAAGGTCCTAAAATCCCCACCTCTTTCAACACAAAGCAACATTAAATGATAATTAGCTCTCATGGTTTACTTTAACCACCCCACAAACCATTTGCTTAACCCAGCAGTGTACAGAACTATCCTGAGACTAGGAAACTTGACACAAACGTCCAAATTAATTGAAGTATTTGGACAAGTGAACGAAGCTAACAACTGCCCGAAAAACAAACAAACACCTACATCATCCTAGCAAGAAATTAATTTGGATTGGAAACAAGTTTGATACATTAGAACAGCTTTGTCCTTCTTCAGAGGTCTGCATTATATGGTATATGGTTTCAAGTTTTTCTCTCCACAGCAGTTTTACTTTTCCCACTAAAATCCTCTACAATGTCCATGGATTCCTATACCAAGACATGCACAGAGAAGCATCATGCTATCTAAAATCATATATGAATATCCAAGCCAGGTAAAATTCATTGCACCACTTCCTTTTCTCATGTTTTTAATACTTGCAAGTATGCACTATTGGTGATATAAGCAATGATTTTTGATACCTTTTCATAATTTTGTTGTAAAGGCATATTTTGAAAGGCCTAGAACCATCAAAATACCAACAGAGAGAAGAAACTACTGTACTACAACTGGCACTGCCATCAGCAGTTAGCAAGATTACTGCCATCACCATTCAGAATATCACCATTCAGAATATCAGAGAAGTCCTGTTTTTCTTTCTAGATGAATTATTCTAGTTTTGTTTCAGCTGGTTGATTTTCCATCCCTCACCTTCCCCTCAAAGATGGGCATATAACAAAGAAGCAAGCTACCTACCTGAGTAGAACACTGAAAGTATGTTGTCTATATTGGGGGCCTTAGATTTCAGCTTTGAATTCCTCATATAAAATACATAATTCTCTAAATGTTTCCTCCTTTGGTATTTCACTGCACGTTTTTATGCACAGGACAGTTTAAAGCAATGACAGTCCTTTCTTTGGCTGGAAGTACGCTCTAGCCTCTACTATATGTCGAACTTCAGCCAGTATTATCTCCACACAGCTGAAACTGCAATACTATGAAGCAAAGCATTCCATCAGGGGAAACGGGCAGTGGAAAGAGGCAATGACCACTTCAGTGCCCACAATGCAGCAAGCAACTACAAATGATTCAGAAATAAAAATAGGATAAAAAACTTCTGGTTCTAGTAAAACGTGAAAAACAAAGCTAGACTCAGATAACGGTTGTCTTCACTAAGGTCACTTATTTGATGTAGTATAATAGTAATGAGTTTCACAATTAGTAATGGTTTGTGGATATATGAAGTACAAAATTAAAATGATTTATTCAATTTTTAAACTATGGTTATAGATGGCTTGTCCACTGCTTAATTCTGACACATCCATCTAGCCTATCACAATGAGATAAATTAGTTTGAAGTCTTGTGAGAAATAGAAGAAAATTGCAAGCTGTCATAGCTTTGCCAGGGATGGAGTCCGCTTTCTTTGAAGAGGCTTATATGATGCTGCATTTGGATTTTTTATGAAAATGGTGCTGATAGCGCAGATGTTTTCAGTTGTTTCTGATTCTCTCCCCCATCCCACCTGGGAAGAGCAAGTGAGCAGCTGTGTGGTACTTGGTGCCTGATGGGGTTAAACCACAACACCAGCAAGTATTAACTGTATGTTAGAAGTAGGCTAGCTCTGAGTCATTACTGAGCTGTTTACCTTGGCTCTCTGAAATGACTTATTGTTTGAATGTTTTGATTGAATTATGTTGCAACACCTGAACTTACGCTATGACCTTCCTTCGGGACATCTTGATTTAATTATGACTTTCTTTGTGCCCATAATAAATTTTCAACAGACAAATTAGTTTTAATCAAAGCCTATACCCAACTGTCTTAAAGAACGATACAGTTACAGTAATAATAGGTATGAAGCCATGTCGAAAGAGAATTCTCAGCTACCTTCAACACTGCAGTCCTGCTTCCTGCTGTTAAATCTCCGCAGAGCAAAGCCTTCATAATACACAGAAGAACCCAAAGCAAGAGTTAGAGTCTTGTCTTCAGTCACCTATCGAGAGGCTGTAGTCAACCCTGCAAAGCACCTTGCAAAAAGGACTCCTTGAGCCTGATGAAAATTTGGTGAAGGTCAGCCTCCTGCCCTGCTACTGTGGAGTTTTCTCAAAGCGTGCTTACACTAATATTTTACTTCTGACCAGGAATGCACTCTTGAATCTTATCTACCAGTTTTCTCCCTTCACCATTCTTTGATGCCTTGCCGAACTCCAAACGCGTGCAGACAGAACTAACCCAGAAGGTACATTACAATTACAGACAATTGTACCACAGAACCAGACTAGAGATAGTCCAAAGCAAAACCCCCTTAGAGGAGCTGCATGCTACTTGCTAGTAAGTACAGTCTTACCAACGGCAGCAGCCCTTACATCAGTCCATGGATTTAGGTGAAACAACCCCAACTTGCTATGGACTTGTGCTGTTCCAAGATGGTCAAAGAGTTACTGAACTGGAATTGAGGTTGGAAGGGACCACTTATCTGAATACAGATTCTGGCCTTTGAAACACAGAAAACAGTAAAACAGATGTACTGCTGAAAAAATTGTGGAGTATAAGACAAGCTCTATATCAAGACAAACTAACTTTAAAATTCAAGGACTGTACCCAACTATACTGGAAATGCTCCAGAACATGTAATGTTTCCTTGAAAAAAGTGTACACCATTGGAAATGCAAAAGAAATCCTGTTCAGTAAGAAAAGCATTTAAACAATAGTTAAATAAATACTGTTAAAGAGACAAGACTAACAGTGTATTTTGAATTCCCAGTAGGACCATGAAAACTACTCAGCAGAAGTCACAGCACAGCACAGGAATTGTAAAGGATAACGATTTCATGCTTTCAGGAGAAGTCACAGTACTTCAATCCTTCACTACATTTCCCTGCTTTCAATAGCCACACAACTTCATTTTACATTGCCACCTAACATATACAGTGTTCCCAGCATATACATTTACACAGCATATTATATACAGTCATAAGAATTACTCTGTTTCAACACAAAAGTAAAGCCAAAATGCCATCACAGAGCCAGACTGTGCACGATAAAGCAAGCCTTCTATACACAGGACTTCTCAGTACACTCTTGAAAAAGGCTTGCAAACAACTAGGACAGACAATAAAGAGAAGCAACCATGAAGTGCCATCTCTGCATCAATTCACAGAGCAGTCCAAGGGTTCTGTTGGAACTGTGGAATCAGTGGGTTGCACAGGTTATAAGTCAGGCCAGAATTTAGCATAACAAGCAGCATCTTATAAAGCCAATAAATAGAGGTTCTGAGTAATTACCTGTTCCAAGTCTTGAAGGCATTGCTGGCTCGCTTAAATAGATAGCCTTCCATAACAATACCATTGGCTGCATCTACATTATATTCTAGTTTAGTATCATCACCGGAGTAATCCTATTACAAAGGAAAAAGACAAGAAAAAACAGATTGTAGTTTCAATTAAAAAGATCAAGTATCGGCCACATTAATGTCAAAAACAGTACGTTAGCGATAATCTTTTGCTTGCAACATTCACTAGTCATGCTACGACTCTCAGCCCCAACACTTCTTTAAAAAGTATTTTTAGGAGATCAGATGCAGGAGATGATTTTTATTTTGAGATCAGGAATTGCAAGATTGCATTCTTTTACTGTCTTCTCAAAGATTGCACAAGAACAAAGATGAGGACTGTCTCTGAATCACAGAAGTTGCATTTCAAAGAAGAGGTGCACACTTATCTAAACCCTAGAGAACAAGTTTAATCTTTCACACAATTTAGCTTCTAGGAAATGTTAAGATTAAAAAACCATGACCATATAAAGCGTTATCATTTGATTAGTACCTAGCATTTATTGTTAATACATAATAAATGCTGACAGCTACTGAAAATCTATGATGAGCACTTTGTAAGTAATTATCACCTATATTATTAAAAGCCCTTGTCTTTGTATCTTTCCTGAGCTTTGCATAAGTAGTATGAGTGGGATTTCTCTTGTGTTGTGAGATTTTTTCAAAGAGGTCCACGTCATCTCCTTCCCATCTGGACAGGCATTAAGTAGACATTCAAATGCATAAAACTTCCAATATCTCCCCCACGTTCTGCGCAAATGGAAATTAATAATGGGAGAAGAAATTGTGATTCTTCACATTCAAAGAGTATTTGAAGACCATCAACTCTTCACATAGTCTTCACTTGATAGTATGAGATTACGAAGTTCAAGAGAACCTTTTTACATTCCAGAGAAAAATACATAAAAGCATCTGAGTCAAAAATTCAGAGTACAAAACCCTCAAACTTTAAGTGGTGGAGCACTGCCAACAACAGACAGCCAATGCTACCAGTGTATATACTCTCCTATGGATTTGGGATTTAAGCAAGCATCTCCAAAACTTATCTCCGTAGCAGATGAAAGAAAAAGACACCAGCAATTCCCAACTCCACCCCGCCCTCCACGTATTCAGACTTGCTTTCATTGTGATCTGCAGCCAGCATCTAGCCATCTGCACAAAAGGAATATTTCTTGCTCAGGTATTTGCAACCTTTATGGCAAATAATCTTGTGGATATTTCAGAGAAAAGGAAAAATAAACTAGAAGAAAAAAGTGGCAATGGGCATTGAGTCAAAACTTAAAATGAACTGCAGCCTGGTGCCGAGGACTACATACAGCCAGCCAGTCTTGTAGCATTTTCTTAAGCTCTGTCATCTAGACAAGTAAGCCAGATCAGAAATCAGAAGACAAGTAACAAGTAAATACGATGCTATCCAAGTTATCCCTAAATTAAAGCAAAGCAAGGTGCTGGCAGAGATGACAGCCTAGTTATGTTTTCTTCTTCACAATCTGCAACTATGAAACTGCTATGAAGCTAGAACTAGTAAAAGCAATGTTTATTTTTAATCTAGTAACAAATAACTGCTAATAGCAGCTTTACAATTTTTAGAAAGCTAGCACTGCTCCACACGTCCAGCAAAGGCTGAGTAGACTAAGTAGTAAAACGTATGGCACTTACAATCACAAAGCCGAATGTCACAGTACAACTTTAACATAGTATTACACAACTAATAACATATACAAACATTCTCAAACTGTTCATAGTCCTTTCTTTTTTTTCCTTATACCCCAAAATAAGAACAGAAGAACCCCCCCCAAAAGCACAGATTTCTTTTACATCCTGGTGTTGACTCTTGCCCAAACCCCCAAATCAGAAATGAACTTACCAGCTCCCAAACATAATGAAACCTGCTAAAGATTTGCATCTTCCTGCCTCAGTGTCGCCTGCAATTCCTTGACTAGTGTAAGACTATACACTCCCTCAGTCTTTTCTATCCAAACTACCACGTAATCACATTTTCCTTCACGTTTGGAAAACTTCTGCAGAAAATGCAATTGTCTTTTCCAATGAAGCTCCTTTAAGCTTTGAAGACACGTACAAGTATAACAGGAAAACTCCTTTGGATCATTTATCTCGAACCCTCTCAGTCTAAGTAGTCCAAACTAGTAAGCGTTCCTCATGAAGTGCATTTAGTTTTTATTTTTAATTGTTTTCCTGAATGATTTGTACTTTTACAGAGCAGATAAAGACACAACAGTATGCAGACAGAAGTTTGATATTTTCCTAACTATGCATAGACTGCCAGCCAGGGGGGCAGAGGGGTTGTTAAAGCTTCCATAAGCTTAAGCCATAAAGCTTAAAGTGAAAAAAAAGAAAAGAATAGAACTGAACTTCATTACAATTAAAGGGATAAAAGCAGAAAAAAGAACTAGATAAGCCATGTCTGTTCTTACAGTCTCTTATTTCATAATTAAAGAACAGGGAAAAGCGGTCACATTTAATTTATTTTTATCTTGGCTCATGGAAAGGTTTAATGAATCACAAAAAAAATAATCAGGGCTGGAGAGAAACACATCCTTATCTTTCCAGTATCCCACAGAAGAGGATCACATGTTAATGAAACCAGTCACTTTAAGGAATATAAAATTCTGAGTCACTTAAGCAAACGCACAGCTGATAAAGGCTGAGTTTTAAATATCATTTATTTGCTAATTAGGAGTCAGTTAGAACTACAGCATGCTTCACCTAATTAGCTAAAGCAATTAAATTAGTATTATGAAAGTTACACTGTAGTGAAATATTACACATCTCATTCAGATTTGAATGAATCAACATCTATGGCTTCTATTCTGATTAATTTTTCAAGGTTGGCCAACTACTGGAAGAGAAACATGCAGAAGGGAATTATACAAGTGAAATTTACAGTGTGCTTTTGTGCCCTTTTTTTTTTTTTTCCAAAACAACATTCACGAGGAATAGAAAATCAGACAGCAATAGAAAAAAATCCACATTTACTCCTAATCTGTAGGTCACAGTATAGTAGTCTCAAGAGCTTTCAGTAAACACATTTCTATACAAACTTACCAATTTTTCACATACACCAAGTCATTTCACAGCTTGAACGCTTTTTGTTTCTCTACAAATTTTCTTGTGACCAAAACATCACAAACCCAGCTTTTCGGGGGACATAGTTCTAGACTCACTTTCGATATGAAGAATAATACTGTTGTAAAAGCCATTCAAATCCTTTGATTAGGAAATCACAGGAAGCCTATCAGCATTCTAACTTGGAATTTGTATTCAAAGACATTGTTTTTCTTTAAAGCAGCAGAATACAAAAAGATTTTAAAAGGGCAGTACAGGGTAGAGAATGAATACCAAAGAAAAGAACAATGTGAGAAGTTACTCCAGCTGAACACAGCACAACAGAAGACATTCACAGTGCAAAGCCCAGTTTAGATTCCATTCCCATCCCATAGGATAAGCAAACTGGAAGAGGAGTTGGTTAAGCTGAAGTTGAAAGTGCCTTGAGGAAGAGCTCAAAACAACAACACACAAGTCACAGTTTACAGGCCAAGACAAAGTGCAAAAAGTCAAGGTCATCACTGAATATACAAGTTCCTTGAAATACTGACACGTCTATTTTTGTGACAAGAATTTGTCTGCATTATTTCTCAACAGCAGTTTGGGTTTATGCTTGCTTTATGACTGTGGTAGCATCTGGTTTCCTATTACCTTGTTTACTCCAGATGTAAAAAGCTTTTGAATCATTCTTACTACAGCTGTTTCCTGAACAGTCTTTCAGAAACAGGGATTTTGTTTGTTTTTTAAATCATAGTTATTTGAATACAACGAAAACTACTCCAAGTTCCAAACAAATGTTTTTCCTGCATCGCTTCACTGTTTCTTGAAAAAAATAATTTAGATCTATCACAACACAAAAAGCCATAATGTTGCTTACAAGCAATTTTTAAAATATTTCATAATTCAACATGTTACTAGAGTAACAGACTGCATCAAACTGCTCACGAAACACAAAGCAAAGATTCCTGTAACAAGGACATTTCTAGATTAATCCATACTATGTGTTGCCTCAGAATAACAAGGAAAAGAAAAAGAGCATTTCTTACACTAAAAAAAAAAAACAACTTGCACAGTTGCTGAGTAAATAGAGCACAAGAGCTAAAACAGAAATCAGACACCAATTATCTTCAACGAGAAAACAAAGTAATAGTGGTGACCAAACCCTTCCATGACTTTTACATTAGCCACTCTAACAGTCTAATTAAAAAGGATGATGATTATAAAGAAAAGTGTGATGGGTTATTTAATTAGTGCAATTATTCTGCATGCATATGCACATATATGCAAACACAGGTAGTGGGTGGGTAGGTGTGTGCACATGGGCACTTACCTATGGATTTCAGAAAAGGAACTGCTGTTTATCCACACAATGGAGAAAAGGCATCATTCTGAAGCATCAGATTAAAACTTCAGTACATTAAATGCATAAATACTTCATGGAATATTCAACTCAAGAAGCGTAAGTTTCAGTAGCTATAAAACATGTAAGGATTTGGCACTGGAAGATTTGGGAACATACACTTAAGGGGCAGCCCGGTAGAAAGAAACAAGAAAAAGCATAAGAAGAGAACAGAAAACAAGGCTGCCATCCTGGTCAGGCTGACTGGATGACAAAATGTTGTAAAGAACAAGATCCAAGGTCTACGGCAGTTCAAGATTCTGAACTTGGTGGCATGGCTGGGAAAGCAAGTAGGAAGAGACAATAAACAACCAGACAGTATGGTTTGAATAACAAACCAAAAAAAAAAAGCGCGAAGAGGAATTTCCAATAAGCATGCCCTCCAAAGCCTAGCTGCATTATTCTAGGCATTATCATCACAAAGCACATTAGTAACTTGACTGACACAGACAAGAGACAACATTTACTACTTGAAACACGGAACTTTAGAAGACAACATACAATACAATCTGAATATGCTGATTATATTTTTGCAACAGCATAAAATAGCCATTCAATTAAAATACGGAATAAATCAAGAATCTCACTATGATTGCGGTTTGTACAAGAAACCAAGGGAATTTATACACTCACACACACCAGATACACCTTATCAAGTCTCACAAAGCTTAGAAGTTTCAATAGCTATTAACACTATTAGAAACAGTTTACCTGTAAAGCAGCCTTAAGCAGCATTTGAAGAAAAAAAGTGAACATCATTGGCAACAGCAATGACCATAATTCATGGTAACAAGTTATTACTAATACATCCAATTAAACATAATTGCCCACAACTAAGTTCTTTCACCAAGTACTGCTGCTCTCTAACAGCAAAACCCCCACCTACTGCCCACTCCTACAACTAGCCCTATTGAGCCAAAACAAATTCAAATTTGAACACAAACATTAACCTGAGTTCTTTCCCATTTCCCCTTAACATTGATTCCTACTAATAATACCTGAATTGAAATCTTAGCATGTTTCCATTCCTGAATTTACTCAGATTTCAATTACGTTAGACTTTTTTTTTTTTTTTTTTTTTTTTTTAAAGTATGACACCTGAATAGATACAGAATGTATTTGAATGAGAGTAAGAAGCATTCCATTACCTTCAAACTGGTATCTAAACCCTTTCAAAAGTACCTGCAGTATTAGCTCACTACCGGAGAGTTCAGTGGAAATATTTTTAACTTCTAGCATTATACCTGCAAAACCAATACTTATCTAGAGCTTATGAAACATCCAAACAATAGAAGTTATTCCCCCCACGGTGTGAATTACCTACATTTTTCTCAATAAGCAAAAATAAGAAGTGTTGTACATACAAATCTGTACAAAAGGGCAACTTAATTTTATCACTTCCATATTAGCAAAGAGTTGAAGACCATACATTAGACAGCCATTACAAAAGTTTACTTTGGCTCTTTATAAGCAATAGCTGCTGCCACATTCTACAAAGTGCTATACTCATTTGGCACTGTCCGGGCAGAAAGTGATACATCAGACTGGAAGGCTGTGCAGCGTATATATATATACACACACACATCTCTTCTACAGGCATACAGGAAGAAAAGATAGCAACTTTTATAACCATACTAATTCCAATCCTATCTTGGATTCAAGAGTTCTAATGAAATGTTTAAGGATCCCCATATAAATCTACTGTTCCACTTACATTTCAGTCAGAAATGAACATAATACCCTGTTCTACAACATAAAAATGATTATCTGCAATCCCACCCTATGCTTAATAATGTTCAAGTCTAATCATCTGTACTAGAGATAACATCGTCCACAGTTCTGATGCAAAGATGCACTGCTGGGGAGAGATGCGAGAGACAGGAAAATGTGTGTGCAGTCTACCCTTTACATTCTCTCAAGTACCTTTTGTTGAATAGTGGAGTGCTTTTGCTCCATATCTCTCTTCTCCTTTGCAGCATCTACAGCCAACTGATCCAGCTGTAAAGAGAAACAGAAAATTGGATCTTTAGATTTCAAAAGAAATTTGGCTCTGTAGGTTTCATAATGCTGACAAAAAAAGAACACATTATGTCTAGACATTGCATGACTTGCTTTATTTGCATAGTAAAAAAAAATAATCACTTCTCTGGTCACAAAGTGTTTACCTTTAATAACCACTGAAGCCTTGTTTAAAGCACTGCACTACCATCCTGAATTAACCTCTGTGAAAGGTGTACGTTCCTTGTAAGCCTTAGGAGGAATGTTTCAAAGAACAGCATGGTGCCAAGCATATGCGACTTCTATACCGCATTGGTGCTCAGTCTCTGAAGAGAATGACTCATGCTTTAGCTGCTCTTGCTGGCTGACTGGCCTATGCAGCAGTGCTGGCATTAGCAGCAAAAACTAGGAAGAGCAAATGCTAGTGATTTTTCTCTGAAAAAATGAGGGAATTGCCCCAACCAGACTTTTGCATTGATGATTTCACTCAAGTCACCAGCAGTATTTGAGCAGGATTGCTTGGTATTGTCAGTAGAACCCACCCGCTTCCAGTTTCAGAAATAATAATCTGATTTTGCAAACAGACTGTCACAATAGAGAAGATTTGATTAGAGTTATTTTTCTTATCACAGACTTTTAGGGATGCTACCAAAAACTTGTACATCCATGTCTATAATATGGCCCGTTTATTTTTTTCTTTTTGAAACCATAAGGAGGATAAAAGGCGGAAAAATAAGACATCCTGTTAGACTGTAAGTTTGTTTGTACAGGCTCTGATTTTTAACTAAGAAATATGGTGAAGTGGAGAAGCAGATGCTACCTGTACATGAAACGCTACAGACTCAGATCAACTCCTCCTTTATCCACTCTGTAAGGCACAAGTGCCGTTATCCCCACTCACGGCATCCTACTGGACAATGGCACAACTGCATTACCTAACACAGCTGTACAGCCCACAGCTTTACACCCTGTGTGAGGCAGACCTCATTCTACTCCAGACCTAGAACCAGGAGACTACAAACAACGTGCAACTCTGGATTTCCAGCCTAAGTCAGTCATGAGGCAGAGGGCACTATATGAATAACAGAACTTCCCATTTACACACAGATTATATCATCTCCACCCACTCTTACAGCCACAAATGAAAACCTCTGCCAACTCGGTCATCTTTCTCAGTGTTGCATTCCCCCCCCCCTTTGAAATGATACAAATGAGGGGGGGAAAAGGGATGCTAACTGGCTCTTACACCCCTGTATGAGACAGCCCAACAATTACAGCCCCAGACCTCCCAGCCATCTGATGGTTCCAATTCCACACACTGCTAATTTCCTGCAGTCTTCTCTCTCTGGCTTGTTTAGCCCAAATGGCTACATGAGCATTTTCAGTCTTTCCCGTGTTCACGTTAACAAAGAGGCAGTGGCACAGGCCGCCCAGAGAAGCTGTGGATGCCCCATCCCTGGAGGCGTTCAAGGCCAGGCTGGACAAGTCCCTGGGCAACCTGATCTAGCGGGTGGCATCCCTGCCCATGGCAGGGTGTTGGGATGAGTGTTAAACTTGTGTGACAATAACGATTCCCCTACAATGATCTCATTGACAAGTAATACCAGCCTGACTTAAAACATCCAGAAAGCAAAGTTGCCCAATTCTATTCTATGTGAACCAAATATTTTGAAAACAAAACAAATATAATAGAATTGTACTACTTAAGACCACTCTAATTTTAATATTTCATGTGCAGTTAAACCTTGTGATTAGGATCACACACATTTACCTGTAAATGAAAATTCACTAACAAAAGCAGTTCATAGTATTTTCAGAAAAATCTAACAAACGCCTGTCCCAACATACCTTCTATCTAAGCCAAAGGCAGAAACTTTAACCAATACAACATGCAAAATCATCAACAGTTAAACTTCAATGAGCTTTTTACAAATCTGCTTCTGTAGGAAAAGCTATCCCTTACTTAAAAGCTAAGGTCTGCTACAGGAAAAGAATTCAACAAGTTGTACAACTTCAGGGCTTTCACTGTCTGTCTTTGCTCCACTGTCAATATACTTCAAACACTCAGCTTTGGATTCTCCTAAATTTAGCTCCTTCAGTTCCTATGACACCTGCACCAAAATGAGCGTTACACAACACTCCTTACCAGGTGAAGCAAATGGATGACCAGCCATTCAAAAATAACCTCATGTTCTTAACTCAAGTAATCTCTAGCTGCTAGCATAAACCACTACCAACTACACAGTTCTCGTCTCCTTTCCACATCCCCTCCTCTGAAGGGATACAAAAAGCATTCTATACTCTCACAACACTGCAGTTCAACAGCAACAACTCCAAATGGATGGATGCAAAGGCACATGGTCAGCTACAAGCAATCACATGCACCTGAACCTTTCAATTGCTATTAGTGCACCAAACACAGATGACAACAGCAATGGGGCAGAAATATGCAGCCTAGGAACTGTTTCAAACCAGGACAGACCAATGTAATTTCACAGACATTCAACAACGTATCTGCTTGAGATAAATGCAAATATATCTGTTTGCTGTCATTTATTTGCTTTCATATATGGATTGACACTCAGAATTTGGGTTGGCTTTGTTTTGTAGATCAGGTTGTGGAGTGGAAACAGAGGGTGTTACATCAATGCAATTGTTGCAAGTCTTCAGACTGAGGCAAAGAAAATTGGTACAAATATTTCCAGCTATAATCACTTGCACTGAAAGCAAGTCAAGAAACACTGCTGAGCCTTCTCCCTGCACCACAGAGATCTTCAATTGAATACTCTATGTTCCTAACCTATTTTGCATAACTGTTTTCACTGTCTCTTGTGTGCAGTTGGCCACAGTTCATGTAATGAATCCTTCACTGAAAACCCAGAAGTTGCAGTTATGTGTTCTTAAAGAACAGAAAAGGGCAAGAAGGATTTAGAGTATGAACTCAGTTTTGCACCAATTATTAAAGTCAGATTTGTGTTTTATGGTCTAACTTTAAATTGCTAACATCAACTTTTATTTCTACATATCAAACAATTTATACAGTATATAACATATGCAAATTAAAGAAAATAAATATTACTTTTTTCTTGTTAAATATGTAAGATGTGGCACACGATTTTTTTTGAAATAAAAGAAAATCCAGTGTCCTAAATACCACAGAGTACCTCAAGTGGCATCATATGGCTACGATTAGGAATGTAGATCCTAAATGCAGTATTAATTTTAGTAAAAAGACAAGCGACTAACAACGTTAATTCAATCCACCTAAGTATTTTAATGCTTTGCCTTTATCAAACTCGTTTCCTTTTTGTTGAAAAAACCTGCAATGTATCTGATATATACACATTTTCTTCCATTTCAGTATATAGTTATGAATCTGTGAAGTAATTTCTTACCTGTGCACCAAGATCTTTCATATAGGGCCCAAGCTCGCTGAAAAGGTCATAGCCTTGGTGGAAAAATGCCAAATGGGCGTACATAAATGATAACATCTGGAAGAAAAGTAGGTATTAAAAAAGCTAAGTATTTCAGATATGTTCTTTAACTAATCCACATGAATAAACCAAACAAAAAAGGGCAAAACAAATTCCATGGTTATTTTCTGGTATGTCGTCATCTTGCAGCTTTACATCAGTATCTTGTGCAGCTTTCTGTGTTGTAAATAAACATGCGAGGCAAAGGCAGCTAAGAACCATGCCAAAAATCTCAGAAATGAGTTATAGGATTACCCCATTAACAAATAAAAGCTAGTTAAGGACAGAAAATTACTTCTAATTCTTGTAATCTAAGAAACTTTTGTTAACTCCTGTTTAATTAGGACATGTACAATAGAGAGACTACAGAATATATTAATGATCCATAACCATAACTTCCACGAACACAGCTGAGATGAATGTCCAGTCTTAAAAAAGGAAACAAGTTGGGAAGATGCAGAGCACAATGGCAAGCAGCTATAACGCTGCAATTCATCTGAAATACTTGCTATCTTTAAATAGCATTTAATTTAAACACAACTTTAGACCTTTGAAAGAAAAGCACCATTTAATCTGGTAATTTATTTCGCAGACAGCATACTAAAGCATATCATGTATTAGCTGACTGAGCTATTTATACACAAACACCATTTTTGTAGAAAGAGTTGAAACATTCTTAGAGCAAACTACAAGTACTTAGCGTTTATAAATGAATGTAACAGGCATAAATAGAATTCTCGGCAAAGTTCAATTTTAACTCTGAAATACATTATTAAGGTTTTCACTGCTCTTTTTGTTAAGTGTTCATATCTGCACCATAATGATTGCCAAAAACCAGCTAAATATCTAAGCCAGGTTACAGTAAAGGCCAGGCTGACCATCGCAAAGTGCCAACTGTACTAGTAACGTTTGATGGGCAAAAGGACAAGTTTACTTATTACATTTCTTTGCAGTCACATGTTTAACTTCGGATGTATTTAAATATATTCTAATACAGAAGTCAAAGTGTACCTTACCGATTTTAAGATTTCTGATCTTCTTTTAGACTGAAGAACGTTGATCTAGAAAAAATAAGTTGCTTATTTTATTCAATTTGCAAGTTCCTCCCACAGAAGTAAGCTTCAGACTTGTTCCAAATAATCATACCAAAGCTTAAAACATCAGACAAATATAACTCAATATCTGATTTCAAAAGGCACTTCCTAAGCTGCAGAAGATGCATGCTAATTTAGTAATATTGCAGTGATGCCATTATAAAAGTTTGCAAAGATAGAATTCCACAGTTACAGTCCCATAAGTAACAAAGTTGTGACTCATTTCCCCTTGGGCTAACACCATCTCAAGTGTCCTAAAACTTGGATTTAGCCCCAGCCACTAAAACGAGCAAGATTGCAACATCTTGAATAAGCAGCATCTCATATATACTTGCACTTTTAATCTGTCTGAAGTCCCTGACCAACAGTGTTGCCCTAGAATCTTGAAATACTTCACTTTATATAGGAAAAAGGGACATTTTTGATGTTCATCCAATTCTTCTATTCTTTGTCCCCTAATCTTTCAACTTGCCGTCTTACATTTCCTACATTTGCTTTAAAAGGCCCATAGAGCAGGAAAAAACATTCCATTTTGTAATTTAACACCTATAGATCAGTTTAAAGATTCCAGCAGAAGAAATAAACTTGCTGAAGCTATAATCAAAATCAGATTGTATTTCCATACTCAAATAGTCAGTATTTTGGAAAACCATCTGCAGCAAAAATAAAATCCGTACAGAACAAACCCTCAACTTAAAGGACAAAAAAAAATAGAGGAAAGCAATGGCTTTGAAGTGCAATTTAAAGTCAATACAGCTATAAAGAGACTACTGTTGTGAAGCCACTTTTCCAGCAGAAGAGTCACAGAATCACAGAATCATCTAGGTTGGAAGAGACCTCCAAGATCACCGAGTCCAACTTCTGACCTAACGCTAACAAATCTTCCACTAAACCATATCCCTAAGCTCAACATCTAAACATCTTTTGAAGACCTCCAGGGATGGTGACTCAACCACTTCCCTGGGCAGCCCATTCCAGTGCCTAACAACCCTTTCAGTAAAGAAGTTCTTCCTAATATCCAACCTAAACCTCTGCTGGCACAACTTTAGCCCATTCCCCCTCGTCCTGTCACCAGGCACGTGGGAGAACAGACCAACTGCCACCTCGCTACAGCCTCGCTGCAGCCACCCCTGCTCCCTGTCCCTGCAGCTCCTGTTCCTGCCCCCCACTGCACTGCGTGAGCCAAAGCAGGGCCCAAGAAGCCCAGAGTCAGAGTGATGGCACAAGTTGCAGAAGCTGAGAAACAGTGATTCGGGCTCTGAGAGGAGAATTTCAGCTCAGTAATGAGAAGAGCACACGCTGCTAGCTCAAGTGAGAGGTGCCAAACTCACACCATTTGAGTACAGTTCCAATACACGTCTCTAATCCACTCTGTATTGAAACAGAAGTAGAGAAAAGGGGGCTCTAAGTCATCAGCTCCAGTCTCTTCCTGTCACACTCATTCAAATCATAATCTCTGTAGGCAGCTCACATGCTGGGACCCCGTAACAGCAAGGAGCACAGTGCTGTAACAAGCTACTGCTTCAAAACTTCAGCTGGGCTTATAGGACTGGGCACTAACATTTCCTGCAGCACAACAGATGCTTGATTGCACTCATGGAAACGGTGTCAGTACAATCAAGTGCTACATAATTCACCTGACTTTTCAAACATTGAAATGAACTTTGTCCTTGGTGTCCAAGAGGCACAAAACCGGCATTGATCACTGTGTGCACTCCAGCTCATCAGATGGATGACTGCTCTAGTGGGGGCTTGTTCTTGGAAAATTCTGCCTCACAGGCAATACATACACACAGGCAACATATACAATTTAAAGAACAGGAACTAAGCTTCAAATAACCAGCTGGATTGTCACAAATCAAGATAACTCTTAATATGAAAACAATTTTAAAAATAATTGTTCTGTGTTTGTATGATCACGAGAATGCCAGATGCATTTAGGAGTTCACACCCCTTGTGCCATCTGAGTTACACAGTCCTGTTCTGCTGGAGTTATGGGAAACCATGAGACATGAATTGGAAGGGTCCACAAAAATTTATTATTTCACAGGCTTCAAAACAGTAGGACAAAGAACACCTCAATGCTCTACAGTAGCTCCACTCTAAAAAGCAAAACAGTAACGTTCTTGACTTCACCTGTGGTACAACAAACTCCTAGATTCCAGATAAAGTTGGATTTGTTAAATAAAACTAAAAGCAAACAACTGAAATTGTAGAAATAGACAACATTCTAGATCAGAATTATCCACTCAATCTGTGTTTGCTAGGCTACAGTTTATTATTGTTTTATTTATTATTATTACTTTAAATACTTAAGGAACTACAGCATAGCCAACTTACAAAATGCATTTGGGTAAGTATTGCTAAATTTGAAGAGAACATTATTGCTGCTCTTACCTGAAGAACATAATCCAGAGCTATGTGCCGAAAACATTTCCGTGTTGCAGTCAAAATATTGGTGGCTTCCTCTACTTCATGTTGTTTATTTCTTTGAACTTGAGCATTTTTTACCAGAGCATTCTCTTTTTCTTCACTAACTTTTTCAAACTGTTTCTTTGCATCTTTGAATTTCTTAATATCTCTAAAGGAAATGAAAGATAGATGGCAAATAAATTCCAAAGGACAAAGTAATTGTTTAAAAGAAACACTAAACAGACCATGTTGTGACTGTTAGAGCTGATTTTTTTGTTTTCATGTTCTTTAACAAATGCTCATAACAAACAGAAATCATACAAAGTACGATGGCAGCCTTCCTGTCCTCCTCTTCTGGGGAACGGAAAAAGTGAAATTTAAATGCATGTCATGCTCCCTGGGAAAAGCTTTAGTAATAACTTTTCTTCTAAGGCTGGACAACAGCACATAATTTAAGATTAGTAATTGAAACTGTTTCGATTTCAACATTTCTGCAGCTGGATTTAAAGGCTCTGACTTTGAGTGATTTTTGCCAACTTTAATATGCATTTCTCAACCTACGGCCGATGGCTTTCAGAAAAAGCGTTTCACCAAGTCTCTGAAGTCAGATGCTTTTAAACTCAATTTTATATACGATTTTCCCAATTACAAGTGCAAGTTAACTTACTCTTTAACAAAAGTCTGAAGCTGTGCTTTAATTGATCTTTGGGTTTGGTCAAACAGGATCTGAAAGAAAAGTATTAACATGTAGTTCAGAAATTTTGGCACACTCATAAGTTTTCATTTTAGATACGCAGACAGTACTTAAGAATCCTTTCTATAGCCCTTTCTAAGCCATAGCTTTCCTCACTTTATTGAGAGCTCTCAACCTAACAATAGCTTTTTAAATTTATTCTGTGTGTCAAACTGAATACTTTTTCACATTATATGTCATGTCTAGGGTTAAAAACAACTTGCTTTGAAAACCTTTGCAGAACTTCATTGTGTAGCAAAAAAGAAAAATGGAAATAGTAGCGTAGCAATAAAACAGGGCTGATAGTATTGCGCCAGCTCACACAGGTGTTTATACAGGAAGGCATGAAGTTGAAAATTGAGTTACCCATGGCACAAATTACCTTGATGTTACATCAAAAAATAATTAAATCCTAAATTCTCAGAGGCACCTCAATTTTAAGAGATGGGGCACCACTCCTCCAACACTACAGTAAGTGAAGTGAAAAAATCTTTCACGATACCTTTGGAAAAAGATGGGTTTGAGTTAAGTGTGCCAAAACTGGCATTGCTGCATGCCCATTTGCAGCAACACACTGTTGGCACAGTGCAGAGATGTTGATGCACAGTGCAAAATCAAAGTAGTAGAGTGAAACCACATTCACCAAAGCAACGGCAAAAAATCTAGCAAGATATCTCAGAGCAGAGCGTACTTCACCTTCTGTGAAGTCACCTGTTCTGTTGGCACCTGGACTCAAGTTCAAGTGCAGCACCAATGGCACGGCAAACTACTTGCACAGCTTCACTAATGCAACTCAACTTTGACCCACATTGTAATTCAAATCCAGTTCTTGTTTTTTAAAGATGACTGGCAGTCTTATTCATGAGCTATGCTGAACTGCATGCTCGATGGTGAGATCTGGACAGATCTTAAGGTTAAACCCTAGATCAGGAAATTGATTTAAATACTTAAGTGTCAGGAAGATTTGTTTTTTTCTTCATAGGTCAAAACCAAAGCAATCTGAGGCACAGTTTTTGCACAAATACATACGGTTATCATGGAGAAGTAGAAAAGAACTATTATTAAACCAATCAATCTCTAACACCAAAACCTAAAACCCTTCAAAACCGAAGATGATACTAAAATTGTAAAAATACACAAATAATTAATAACATCTTCAGATAATAAATTTGTAAATGAAAAACACCCACAGCTGAACTGTTAAGAAGCACAGTTGCTCCTTTTTTGAAGTGTTCTAAGCCATGCTTCTTAGCAACTTCCCTAAGATTTGGGGGGGCTGAGGGAACAGGAAGGGAATAAATCACCTTATTCAAATTGTAAAGTTTGATAAATTTTTTAAGTTTCCAAGGCCAAAGCACGCCTGCATGTTCGACAAATTATTTTCTCTTGCATCCCCAGAGATCCTGGTAAACAAATGAAAATGCACATTCCTTCAGCTTTATATCTCTCTTTCACATTTCAGGACAGAATGGAACAGATCAATGGCTACAGGACAAATCCTTTTCCTATTAATCATTGTGCTGACCTGAAATGATGCCCTCATTTCCCACTCTTCTATACCTCCCATGCTGCATTATAGAAATTAAAAAAAAAAAGATCATGAGAAAAAAAATGAAGAGGTAAAAGAATACAAGGAAGCAGCAGCTGTTCCAACTGAACGATGTCTTCCAAAAGATAGAGATTTAAGCATTAAATAATAACATTGACAGATAAGTCAAGAACTCAAAGTTTTAGGTCCAATAGTGTTTTCTTGAAACATGTTCTCAGTCTTTGTCACCCTACTCACAAAATCTGCGAGAAAAAAACAACAACAACAACAACAACAACATGTAACACCAAGAACTGACAGCAAAACCCTTGCCAGGCTTTTTTTTTTCTTTCTAGAAAAAGTTGAAGGAAAGAAAATACAACTGAGTTTAAGTCATCCACTAACAGCGGTACCATACCCTCTATCCAGTCTCCATTCTTGAAAGCTTGAGACCAAACAGAATAAAACACTAAACAAGCTGCTCCAACCTCAGAGGCGACCTTGCTTGAGGCCGGCAGTTGGACCAGACATCTCCTGAGGCCCCTTCCAACCTGAACTATCCTATATCTAACAGTAATACAAGGAGCATTCTGAAGATCCTGGTTGTACTTGGACTTTGTGGAGAAAAAAAAAATCAGATAAAAAACAGATAACTAGAATAGATGAAGTACTTCTTGACAAGCTGGAAGTCATACTGGGACTACTCCCACTGCTGACATTTAAGCTTGCCAGTGCCTGAGGAGTGCACCAATCAAGATCAATACAGAAAGAATATAACCAGATGGCAACTCCACTGATTACTGGACTCCCAGAAGCATGAGCCTTACAATTCTACTTACAGTAACAGGGGGGAGGGCACATTAGGCAGAAAAATACATACACAATTTTCCCAAATGAACAGAACAAACTTCCCAGCCCATGATCCGACTACCTTTACACCTTCCAGCACATTACCTTTCACATGCTACAAAACAAGTCTGAGAAAGCTGCTATGTGCCACCGGCTGCAAAAGCCACCTGTCCCCCCACCACATCAGTGCAGATGTCACATCAGTCTGGTCCTTAGCCTTTTCCATAGCTAAGCCACATACAAGAAAAGAGACAGTAATCCACATCCCACTGGGACCATCTCCTCCCCCTTCCCTCCTTTTCCTGCAGGGTGCCTGCTTCTCCTCCTTTCTTCCTCTAGCTTTCCCCCACTCATGGGGGCTCTCCTGTCAACGTGGTCAGCAGCTGAACTGACACTGAGCTATTAAGTCCTGCTGAACTAAGTAGATTCACAAAAAGCTAAGCTGGGCCACAGCGTAAATCTGACAAAGCCCAACTTCAGAATCCTATACCGTGCCTCACTCCTTATGCTCATGCCTGTTGACAGGAGCCACTGTTCTACTCAAAATGCTTGAGCACAGCAAGAAAGCAGAGGGAAGGAGCAGGACAGAACACAAGAAGAACGCTACTTTGCAAAGTTTTCTTTTAATATGGCTCGTTCTTTGCTATCTGCACTCAAACTGCCCCAGAGGAAGAGCTGGGATACACAAAATCTTTGCCAAAGCCACAATCATGCAGAACAAGAATAACAGTAAGAACGTAGGACCTAGGTAAGGTGTGTCAGAAGGAGCATACATACAGCAAAGACATGGTTAAGAGGGTAACCAGCGGCAAGAAGTACCATGAAGAGTAAGTGACAGCCAACTGGACTCACCTGCTCTGAAACTGCTGACACACAAGTGACCCCATTACTGCTGCTTTGAACCTTTGCACTCACTCTTCTCCATAGTATCACTGTCCACTCACTTCCCTCTCCACTATTTTCATTATATTTCATTAAGAGGTGTAGATATCCAATTCAACAATATTAATCCACTTCCCTTCGTTTTCCTTCCTTCTAAGCATGCAGTTTAGAAAATGCTGTCCAAACAATTTTGTTAGCATCAATCTAAACCATAAGGCTGTGCTTCCCCCCTCCCCCCCCCCCCCATAATTTTTTAAGCTTTTAGGGGGGGAGAATTTAAAAAAAAAAAAAAAAAAAAAAAAAAACACCAAAAACCACACTCCCAAATTTTTAAGTGCCCTGCACATCTTCAGCACTTTGGAGATGACTGAGTTGCTCTCCAGCAATTTTCTGGAAAAGGAAAGAAAAGCAGAAGGCGCCAAGGGGAGAAGAAAACAGAAGAAACAGAAGAAAGAACGCACGCCTTTGGCTTTCATAATGCAAAACTGAACTCTTGTCAGAGAAGGAAAAAAAAAAAATCAGTTTTCAATCCAGGCAAAACTGAGGTTTCTGATGAAGTCTGATACACAACAAGTCACTATTAGGCTTTAATCCAGTGTTTTCTTCTTTCTTTACACTTTAACTTGCTCATATATCCCAAATAGAAAACTACACAAAGTCAGAGATGCTTTGTTTTGTGCATTACAGAGAATGAAAAAAGGTAGAAAACACAGAAAAGGTAATTCCAGTGAAGAAATAAGCAAAGAGATTGTCACTTCTGCCCATCAGTTTGATTAAAATGAACCAAGAACTGTCTGTCCTACAGCAAGCACAGCAATGGACTTTTGCAAAGCTTACAAATTTCAAACAAAAAAAAAAGATAAAAATTTGCAGAGATTTTAATATTTATAAATATTTTGCATGCATTTCAAATAAAACACAAGTAGCAAATGAGAAATATTTAATAACTCTTGAACAGTGACTTTTCAAATACTATCAACAAGAAAAACTTATTATCCTATTATTAAATAGGACTAGACTTAATAGATCAGGGTCATGTTCCATCTAAACTACTTACATTGTGATAATTGATCATTTCCTGTAATGTATCAGAGAACTTTGTCAAGCTAGTCTGTAAATAAGTAAAAAAAAACAAGTTGTTAAAGTTGAGTCCTACTAAATACACAGCACAAAAACAATGTTTACAGTGATCGGTAAGAAACTTAAGAATCAATTTTCCTTATCATGATTATTCCAACTAAAACCATTATGCTAAGAGAACATGGGAATATCATCAAGTAAATCTATTACCAACAACAAAAAATGTTACTGCTACCTACCTATAATAGAAAGGGGAACAAACTGAAGGAAAGCAGGAAAATACAAATTAAGTTGACTAAAGCTATGGGAAGGCTGCATGTTTTAAAACATAAATTTACAATATTTAATATTAATGTACTATATATTTATTAATATTTAACACTAACTCCCCAAACCCGGTTAATACGTCATAATCATCAGAACACTCATTTATTGTAGGAACTGCTGCTTCACAGCTAGTATGTTTAGCAACATCAACATGAACCTGTAGAAATAATGTCCCAATTAAAACCAATTACAAAATAATGATCCCTAATATATTTGGCTAACTGCTTATCTGACAGTAAGTGTAAGAAAACCTAGTTGGAATCAAATAATTTAGTATCTGATTATAAGTAAAACCAGGCTGAGTTTTAGGAATTTTGTCATCACTTGGTCATCGAGTTACGACCAAGTACACTTCCAGACAACAACAGTCTCAGTCACACAAGGGCTATAGTGAAGTTCACAGGCATTACGTATTCAACCAGTGTGAAGACACATACATGTGACTGATGTTCTGTTACCTAACATGCATTAAACATGCATGATATACAGAGATCTGCACATAATTACACCTATATATTACACAACTTCATTTCAAACTAACACAGGAAATATTAAGTGTTCCAAATTAGCTTAATGAGATGTCAATATGAGGTTACAACTTCAAAGCTGACTCTACATTTAAAAATCTAAATTTCTGTGTATTAGAGAGAGCTGGATCCAGAACCCAAGCGATCAACTCAAGCAATTTAGTTGCAGAGAAATGGCTTTATTTAGCAAAGCAGACCTGTGCACCACTGCAAACTGTCTTTCTCTACTCTTCCCAAAATGGCTATTCCTATCCAAAGAGATTTTCTCGGGTTTGGAAAACTCTCATCATCTCAGGTTAAAACCAAAATGAAACACAGACACATGCAGGGCACCAGTCAAAAAAGCTCACTCTTAAGGCATATTCCAAATAAAAACGAGCAACAAGACAAGTAATAGTCAACTGCTTCTCTTGCCAAATGTTTTATTTTACCCTTTTAAAGTCATGCTTTTCTACTTCCACTTTAACCTCAAGAACTTACCTCAACCAACGCATCTTTACAGGAATATTGTGCAAGGTCTCGAATTCCATTCATGAACTGCTTGTTGGCTGTGCAGAATGCTTTCCCAGTATCAATCATTGCAATGCAAAGCTTTACCAGCTAAAAAGAAAAAAGTGACATGGTAAAAGGTTTGGGTTTATGTTTTTCTTTGATTTTTAAATACCAATGTAATTTTCTTCACTTTTGGTTTACGGCTTAGTGTCCTTTCTTCCAGAGGGGAGGGAAAAACAGATAGTATAGCCCAGAAATCACAACTGTAGGACAACACAGCTGAGTATAATAGTATAATATGACTAACCAAACTAAAGAAGTTGCCATCCAAGCCTAGACAAATCATTACCCTTGGGCCATGGTTATTTCAGCTCACAAGCAAGAAGCCTGGCTTTAGATTAAAGTATTATATTAGATCACTTACTTCATAGTACAATTACACTGCTTAAATACTTAGCTTGTGTACCAGCTCAGGAGTACAGAAGAGCAAAGGGGTTTGAGGTGTTTTTACTTTGAGGAGTACTAGCACACTGTCTCAGAGTAAAGATTAAATGGATTTTACATGATAAAATGGCATTTTGGCACTGGCCTTCTGCAAGAAGTTCAGCAGTGAGGGTCAAGGCCCTTTAAGGAATTTGAGAATTCTTCCCCTTATGCCCCCAAATGACCCTTTTAGCCCAGTGGGAAACAGAGTTCGAAGACAGATGTTCATATCCTTTAAATGCTTACATATTCAGCCTCACAAAACAGATTAATCACTCCTACAGTAACAACGTATCTTAGCCATCAGCATCACCAACATTCACATTCAGGCCTTTGAATAAAATTTTTAGAAAGAGAAAATGGTTACACTACTTATTACAAAAAATAAGGAAAATGTCTTTCCACTTGAAATTACACTTGACACTGACTTTGCCTCTGTGCAGCCAACCTCACAGCTGCCAAAGCAAAGGTCCACATTCAAAACACAGCGAAGGAGGTCAACAAGTGACTTCTGTCTGCCACATCATAACACAAGCAGCAAATAATTTTAGGTATTTAACACAAAATACAGAGACAGGAAAGGAGAGTTTCTGGAGACGTAAAACAAACAAGTCACACACAAAACACTGAGTATAAAACCCTCCAAATACTACTGGTTAGAGAAAGTGACAAATGAATTGCAATGCCCTGAAAAGATGCTACACATAACATCTATTTTATATAGATGCACAAAGCATGACAAAAACCAGGATAAAAATTTATAGTAGTCAAGTCCTCCAGACTGAAGGATGTTTATATGTTTACATACATACACCCCCATCACACTGTAACTGTGCCTACAGACTACCAGAGACAAAGCATTGACTTGGGTTTCTACAACAAAGACTATCCAGATGTGGCCACGGCCACGCTAGCTCACGCTGCGGTCTCTGGGTTGACCAGGTCCATCCCCTCTCCAACAGCCACCTCCCAGGTGTGAACTTGAGTTACACCAACCCAAACACATACCTTGTTAGATTTTTTCCAAAGCAGACTTTGTTGATTTAAAAAGCTTACCTTGTCAAGTTTCAGTTCCAGTTCTGTCACATCTCCTTCTACTTCTTCTAGAGCTGCCCTGCATGGATAAAAATGTTTCCCTGTAAAACTTCATACAAGAATACTCTGGGACTCAGAGGAAGGGGCAGGGACACATTCATTTAACTCATTTATTGCCATTGCAGCTTCACCTAAATTGCAGCTATTTAAATCAGCACAGATTTAAAATCAGCACACAATTAAAGTAACTACAAAAACTGCAGAAAAATTGACAGTAAAAAAAAAAAAAAAAAGAGGGGGTAAAAACAGATAAACCAGACGGCTTAGTAATAAGGATTTGAGATAAAATAGTATTATGCCTTTATGACTGCCACATTTAAATGTTTCCTCTATCACTGTACAGACAGTAACTTATTTGTCTGGAGGCAATAACCAAAGCAAGAAATTAAGAGTGAGTAAAACTAATTTTTTTTTGCTGACACTCCTGGCTCAGAGAGTCAGCCCACTCCTTGCTCTTTCTGCTAAACTATGGTTATTGAATAAACTGTCTCACAGTAAAACTATCAAAAAATACAGCATTTGCCATGAGTCAAGTGACTTGCAATAAAGCTCAAGATACACCCTTAGTTAAATCATTTGCCTCTAGTCTAGACTGGTTCCATCTTTTGGGTCAGTCAAATTTCACATGCCAGTAAAAGTTGCCTTCATAAAACATTCTTTAGAATAACTCTTTTGGCTAGAGGGCTGGTGTTTCCTTTGATGCCCCCTTCCCTGCTTATTGCTACCTGGAAGAAATAAAAAATAAATCAGGACACTGAGAAAGGAAGGTACTTTGTTCAGAGAGTTCATGAACGTAAGTTTCATCAGGCAATGAAACCTTGAGAATTTGAATGTACCCATTTCTAGCAACAAATGCTACACTACAAAAACCTATACACTGAGGCTGTGATTTCCCGTTACAAAAAGGTAGGCAGAAGAGCTGTATTCCTGTCCCTTGCTCCCATCATGGGGCGCCTCATTCTTTCAACTCCTCCAGCCTAACTGCTCACGGAGCCACACTATTCACCAACAGCTGTCTGCCTCAGGGGAAATAAGAATTAATATGAAGTTTTCTGCAATGCTTTTGGAAAAATCAGATCAAATATTTCACGTTTCGGTCCCAGCAAAAAAACCACACCACCCTCTTCCTGGAAAAAGCGAGACCAATGGGGAACTACAATTTGGAGCAGGAATTTCTTGAGCCAGCTTTACCACTGAGGAGAGAGTACACAGAACCACAGCTTTACTGTCTCTTGCTAATTCCATTCTAGTTCACATGAGTTCAAGCCAAGAATGAAAAAAAAATAAGAAACCTTGGATCAGGCCCCAAACGCAGCAAAAGCAGTTTTTACAAGAACAGCTCTGACAAACACTGCCAGTTGCCTGCAGTGCTGAAACACAAGGCATGACATTCCCAGCTTTTTGTACGTTTCACCAATACATAGTTACATTCCAGTCCTGTATCTAAAGGCATTCCCACAGCTACATCCTGGGTTTTATATCTAAGCACATTCCCATACAGCTACATTTTGGCTTCTGCCTGTTCTCTGACTTCACACCACAGGATTTCAGGCAAAGTCAATTTCTCTTACTTTCTTCTTTTTCTTCCATAAATGATTAACTTTCATTGAAGTCTATAGATTTAAATCTTGTTTCTGAAAGAACCGGGGGGTGCAAAGGAAGGAAAGGATAAACATCTCAATATTTAGACTGCTATATTGTATTAGTTTGCTTATAATCACAGTGCAAACAATTTTGTTTGTTTCTTTGGCATTAAAAGAAAAGCATGATTAAGTAGTTTGTTTACTGAATTTCAGGAAGATCAGATAAGAGATTTTTTTGTGTGTATTTAACTAGCAAAGAGTCCTAGCTCTACAGAACTTAATGAGCTAAAAAGGTTGCGAGAGATTTAAGATTAAGAGGGGAGATAAAGGCAGCTGGAGCGGGCAGCGTGAAGGCAACACATCTGCTCAATAATCACGGTTGTACTCACCAGGGGGCGGAAACTGTAAGGGAGAATAAGCTAAACTGAAATAAAAGCCACGACAGGACCTCAGAAGACTGAAAAAGAGAGGGCAGGTCAAAAAAGAAACATGAAGCAAAACAGAGACAGACAGGACGGGCAAAGGGAGCACGCAGCCCCTCCGCTCGGCTGGCCGCAGGCCCACAGGCCCAGCTGCCACCACCAGGCCCCACACTGCATACCACCAAACCCATCCCAGTCCCTATTTCTCTGCACCAAAACAGCAGCTTGGACTGCTTCTGTCACATCTGAATAGGTGGAAAAGTTCCCTTCACACACACAGTATCTAACCAACGCTAGCTTGTGAGCGTACGGGCGATGGGTCAGGTGCCCTCTGGCCATCAGCGAGCGGACACACAAACCTGATAGCCTATTAACATGACAGCACCCATCTACGCAGAGAAATTACTTGATACTGGGTTAGGGAACACATTAAGAACAGCTGACCTGAGCTGTGCTATGTTCATGTTGTTATTATTTTCTTAATACTTCATGAAGCCACAGGATACAGAGGTACATTTTTCTAGAACATCTGTCTCAGGAACTAAAGTTCATGGAAAATTGTCACGATTGAGTAAAACCCATGCCCGCGGCCAAGACAAAATCTCCAGCTCTAAACACAGGAAGTGGTCATAAAACAGCACTGAGGACTGAGTGCCAAATGTGACATGTCCCAGGAACGTTGCTCCTTTGCGGAGCGGGAGCTGGGACTGGGGTTTGCGTCAGGGTAACCTCAGCCAAAGGGCTCTGGCATCAGGAGTAAGGATTCAACCCTTCCAATCTGCCTCAGTACATGAATCAAAGTCAAACATCTGTGCCTTCCCGAGATGTTCAAACAGTGCATAACAAAGCACGAAGCCAGAACAGCTGCCGAGGGGTGGAGGACAACTTCTGTAAGCGAGCCTTCTCTCATTTTCTCCATGCTCCGCAATGAGGACTCTCAGGAACGTGTTTCTCCCAGCCGCTGACATCCTCTCCTCCATTCTCCCCCTCCCAAAACACAGCCAGACAGATGCTATGCAAACATCTTGGTCAAGATTCGACCACTACACAGTGCTGACCACGAGGCCAAGCAGCCTGTGGTCACAGACAAGTGCCTGCTTGGCCTGCATTACCCCATTTAGGCCTACAGTGTAGGAGGGGACAGTGGCCAATGCTTTTAAGATGGCTGTTCTTCAAACTTGGCCTCCAGCCTCGTGTCTTCCACTCACTCATCTCATCCACCTGTTCTATCTCGCTTTTTTATACTGCATTCCTGGGAGCAAGGAGGCTGGAATCAGTACTCGCCACAAATTAGATGCTGAACAAAGGCAACGAATTGGAGAAGTCAAAGGTGCAGTGGACGACGAATTACTTGTTCTAGAATTAATATACCCCAGTATCAAGTTAATAAAGAGAATAACCTATTAGTATTTTCCCATAGTTTTTGTTTTGCTTCCATTTTCATTAAGGAAACCTGAAAGCCTAAATCTTGAGATTCACACCCTCAGTGCGCTTTCAGAAGAGCAGAAACTATTACACAAAATCAAGTGCTATTCAGACTGGGTTCTGAAAACCTTCATGCATTTGGGTCTGTAAAGTGAGAACAGCAGATTCTCACCTTTACAATTTCGACAACATTACTGATAAAATGTTGTCTTCAAACCTTGGAAAGACACAGATCTCCTACCGGCACATTTGCTCTATGGAATTTCCCCTTAATGCCTGATAGCATTGCAGATGACATACCCTTTCGACTAACATTCACCACAGTTTAGTAGTATAAAATAGACATGTAATACTAGCCACAAGTTATCAATACCTAAATCAAAGTATTTGAGAACACTTTCAAGGATTACTCCACTTAAAATAAATAAATAAATAAATAAATTATTATTTACTGGGGTATAGTTGCCTGAGACCAGCTGTATGTCAGAAGAGTAAATAAAGCAGCTTTAGCATGTCCCACTGCCAAAGCAGAACAATACAGCCTTGGACAGACAAAGAACATTGAACACGAACTAACAAGTAAATGGACCTGTGATTAACTCCCTTTTGTCCTCTTCAAATGCATTTCACTTTAAACGTTAAGGACATTAGGAAAATTGAGAAACAGTTGCAAAAATGTATACAGATATACAGCTCACCAACAGAAAGGGCCCAAGCTGGACAAAGCTGGTTCATAACTGGATAAGTAAAAGCAACCCGTCATGTTAGCTTTTAAATATAAACCCAATACAGACATTATTGGAGATTAGCTGCAAGCTATCTGTGTATCCCACTGTTCTGGACAGAACAGTGTAAAAATCAAACTATCAGAATTCCCAAGCCCTCATGTTACAGCTTTATATCCTACCAGACTTGGGTTTAACCTGTACTGCCAGCTCTGCAGTGTCCACCAAGATTCAGATGAAAAGGTCATGGAGATGACGACTCCCAGTCCCGCTTACCAGAACTAAATCAGCAGTGGAGGTGTTTATGAACCACTCCTAGTGGTGACTGCATTCTGTATTCTTAATGACTGAAGGAAATTGGAGTAAGTCACTGTTTTACAATAACAGATACTTCAAAGCAAGAGAATTCCAAAACACCCTACAGACAAGTTGAAAAGTTCCCTCTTCAAAACAAACAAACAAAGAGGGCCAACACACATCTCAGTTACAAGGGTCTGTAACACACAGCTATGGCAAAAGACACCTAGAAGGGAGATACTGGACGCAGCTGTTCCACCCACCACAAGCTGTAATTGCTCTATAACCAGTAGGCCTGGTGCTCTCCACTTTGATGAGAACGGACGATGGAAGTAACCCAGGCTTTCTGGGCAACTCATTCCCATGCTTAACCTCCAGTGCACATCACCTGCACTGCTACAACTGTAATTTCTTTCCAATGTGCACCTAAAAATAAAACCCCACACCTAGATCTATCACCTAAGCCCCATAACCTCCCGCTGGGTAACTGAGGACAACGATGAGCTCCTCCAGGAGCCTTCTCAGCCTGCAGAAGAACACAGCTCTCATCCCCTCCTTTCACACCACGCAATCCAGTACAGCTGCCGTAGGCTGCGCGTTTCATTTTTGCAATATCCTTCCTGTACTGTCAGGGCCCAAAATTGGTCACAGTACTCCTGACTTAGTCTCGTGACTACCAAGTAGAGGAGCAATTCTCTCTTCTCTCGACTTGCCAGCACAGCCCAGTGCTCCGCAGGTTTTCACCACCACAAAGGCTCACTGCCGACAGACGGTCTGTTTCTGTTCACCAGGATGCTGAGGTGCTCGCCTGCCAGTACGGCTCTGTGTGGCTGGTCCTCCGCTCAGTCTTTGCATGTCTTGATTGAAATTCATGAGGTTTCAACCAGTTCTGTCTTCTACCTTGTCCCTCTGAATGGCAGACATACCCTCCAGCCTGGCAACTGCCCCCTCCACCCACTGCGTATTTAATTTGATTTCTTTCATCTATAATTAGATATAAAAAGGATATCCTAAGTTATTTTAACCAGCATGCTCACAAGGAATACATTTGGTACATGTAAAATAGTATCAGAAAGCCACTGATTAAAAAAGAAACGTGATGCATAGAGAGTCAGAAGTCACACACTGACCAGCAGGGCCCAATAATTGTGGATAACAGCAAGGATACACAAGTACAAGAAGCGTTTCATGACTTACACCGTGTCTCATAACCATTAATATGCTCTGAATCAAGAATGCTGTTGCAGCCTGTCACAGAGCCCATTGAAGCGCTGGTTTGGCACCACAGGGATTTTTCCCTGCTGGCACAGAGCCCCTCCACGCTGAGGAACAGATGATGAATGCTCCAAGACATGCCGAGATGAACTTCCTCAGTCATACGGATACACTTTACATTATTAATTCTTCGGTCATTACCACAAAGCATTTTATCAATAGCTCAGAAAAGCTTCACAACCTGAACAGGCTTGGAACAGAAGTATGACATCCACTCCACCCTCACTCTGAAATCCTATGAATTTTCTGAGCTTGGTGGATTGAAATATAGAAATTGATTTCCTATCATTCCTTTGGATTCAAGGAGGGTACCCAAAGGATTCTGAAGATTATTTTTTTTTGGAAAAGACAAATCAATAAACCAAATTCTCAGGTTCATAGCAAGCAACAGATATATTTTGAGTCTCCCCAGCCAAAAAAAAAAAGAAAAAAAAAAAAAAGAACTAAGTCCTCGGTATTAGAACTATTCTTCTATTCCTTCCAGCTCAGACTTGTCTTGTTAAAACAAAAGAGAGAAATGAGAAAAGGGTATTTATCCTTTGAATTCATTTAATCATTAAACTGAAAGTCTGCTTGTAGGTACCGGTCTTTAACATCATCTTCATCTAGAAAGCTTAGTTGATCCTCAGTAATTCACGTGGTCTTCCATTCAACAAGCAACGAAAGCAGACAAATCCCTTTACAATGCATGCTTCTCTTGATTTATTCTTTACTGCAAGATTACACATGGCTCAAGAGATAACCAACATGATGAAGTCAACTCCAAAAAGGAAAGTTCTGTTGCACCCCGTACACGGCTGAAAGTCAAACTGATTACCACTGAACTCCCAGCAGTGCAGCAGCATTTACCTTATCAAACAGCCTTAAGGACGTCTGTACTACCTGCTGGCCCCAAGTTCAAGCTTTTCCCTCTCCACATACTTGCACAGTAAATTGCCGGAAGTTTCCAACAGTTTTCCCAGTAGCTATGCCTAAAGTTTTTCTCCCAAACTCAAGCAAGCCTGCTTGTAAGCCTAAGTAGGAAATCACAAATGTTTTTGTTCCACAAAGATCCTAATATTTGGTATTTCCTTAATCTTTCAACTTAAATTCTTTACTCACTATGGACAGCTGCTAACAAGACGGGGACACCGTGTCAGCAGCAACCACGCAAGCTTCACAGACAGAGAGCTGATAAGAGCGCAACACATCACAGTACCTGTCCTGAATGACTCTGGCCAGTAATTCTAACATCAAGGAGTCAAAAGCCTTCTAGGGGGCCTTACTATCAGTTAAGGAAGCAGGACCGGAGCATCAAGAAGCTAAAGCAACAATAAAAATGTGGCAGAAACTGAGGGTGCTGTGTTCAGCTTCTTGTTGCTGAAGGCTGGCAAACATCACAGGGCTGCTCTCAGCTTTCACATCTCAGCATACGGCCCAGAGCTCACACGGAAGCAGCAGAAGGAACAAGGGACTTCAACATCTGAAAACTCAAATATGTAGTAAGGTAAGGAAGAGGAACCATACACATAACCATCAAGCAACCCACTGCGAAGGACGGGACATCTCATGATCTAAACACTATGCCCTGACTGCTGGCAATTCTACTCACAATCTGGAGTTCCAAGTCAGATGCTAGAAGAAAAGCTGACACAACTCCTTAAAACTACAAGTAATAACAATCAAAGGGATAACCCAAAAATGAATCCCTCCTGGAAGATATCCCCTATGTCCCCCATGCAGAGCTAATGTAACAGTAGGATAACAGTGCTTGAAAAAGAGGAGTAAATATCACCAGATCCCCTCGGTGTTTCTCAGTATCAGTATGCGCAGAATTGCTAACAGCAAGATTTAAACATCTGTACACAACTTCTATAAAGCAGAAGCAACTGGAGATCAGAGGACTCCATAGTTAAACAAAAACCATTATTTACAGAGATATCCTATAATCTCCCTATGAATCTTGTCTTATCTTGAATTTCAGAAGAATAAGGCAATTTCTGTCCCTTTCTGTTTGCAGTTGCCTTAGTTGCTAGCTTATACCTGTTACAGACAGAAAAGTACCGGCATGCTCAAACCCCCCTAAGAGGCCAATGCCTCTACAAGAGCTTACAGTGCATTAGAAGAGGTAAGGAGCATTGCCTCTTCTGATTTCTACTTATACCAGGTGGATCTTCTTTACTGAAACCAGAGGAAAGTTGCAGCTTCATGAAGACAGTTGCCAGGAAGTATTAACTTTTTGTCCACTTCCATGATATGTATTTTTGCAATGTTTCCACAACATCACAACACCCAATTTAACAGGTAGATGGGAGGCTGCAGCTAGGTTGCGATACACAAGTTCTGAACTAAGAGCTTTCGTTTAGCTGTTATGTGCACACATGCCTACATCTCACACAGCTACATTAGCTGTATTTTACAGCCAAGTTTTAGTTCTGTTGTTACTTTGCAGCAAGTGGGAACTATCTTTGTTTGCCCTTTCCACCTCTGCATTTGCACTGAAGAAGGCAAATGAACCCAATCTCAGATCACAGAGCATAAGCCTTAGGAGTAGAATACAGATAAATAACACATTGGTGTTTTCCTCAAATTTACTGTTTTCACATGTGGAAAAGCCAGTCTCATTTCCTTTCCATCCCCCTCAAGTGATAATGGGCAATCGATTCAAAAAGTAACTGTGGAAAATTATAAAAACAGAAACTGCAAAACGCATAAGGCATACCCCCAGCCCCAGGGAAGGTTTGAAAATACTCTGGGTACATTTAGTTACCTTTTCTCCCACAACTTTCAGCCGTCAGGAGATGTTAGAGACACTGGGCTTTCATTCACCTACCAAAGCTAACTGCAGGCACGCTGCTTCTCAGCCCAACAGCAGCTTACACAGCCTTCATTAACTACACATTAGAGGCTTCAGCTGTAATTTGCACCCTCAGTGGCACCACAGAGATTTGTCAGCCACCTTAAGAAGTTTCTGTCCCAGTAACAACCCCAACCACCAAGGCCAGCACTTCTGTTCTCTTCTTGCAGTGTGCCTTGTGCCTTGCCTGATCAAATAAGGGTATCTACACCTGGGTTACTCACCTCAATCTCCTGCAAACAACAGCACAGACCACACCAGTCCCAGGGCGCAGCTCGCCTTATCCTGCCATGGGGGGCTAAATCAAGCCAAGGGCCGCTCAGGATACAGCTATTGCTCTTCATGGAGAACCGCAGGAGCATAGGAATATGGGCTCCCGTAGAAACAGCAATGACTACCCAGCAGATGAGATGAAATCTACTTTTCCTCTTTGAGGAAATTAAAAAGGGGCCTATTTCAGTAATTACTGAATTCTCTGTAAAGATAGGATCTCAAACGTACACGGATGCTACCAATTTAGGAACGACGCGATCCTGCTGGCCTTCCCTGGTGAGCTCAGCAAGTCTTTAACACCTTCAACATTCCCCCTGGGAGCTCCAGTGACTCTTCTTGTGCTAGTCCCAGCACAGACCACAAGGCCCAGCACGGCTCCACCAACAATTCCCTATTTTTTCTTCTTCCCCCACCCCGTTAGTTAGGCAGTCGTAAACTTAAAGCATATCATATTACCAACAAACCCAACAATACTGCAATACTCAACACATGCCTCGCCTTAAAGCTCACCAGAAGACTCCAGCACAAGGCAGCCTGCCTGCTGCCAGCCCATACTCTTCACAAAAACCCAGAGCAGACACACGCCCTAGCACACAGTCCTCAGCCTCCCACTGCCGCTCACTGAAGAGGACCCTGGTGACGGGGGAGCCCAGGGGGATGAGGCCGGGCAGAGGGAGCCCAGCAGGCAGCCCTGCTGCAGCCAGGAGTGGGGCACGACAGCCCCAGCACCTGACCGGGGGGAAGCCATCGGGCAGAAACCCAAACCCCAGCTCCCTGCTCACATTCCCTACCTCCCCTGTCAGACAGGAGGGATAACACACTGCCAGGAGACAGCCCAGAAATCGGGTAGAAACAAAACCCCCTTTCTGCCATCCCAAGTGAGACAATGGACTCCAACCTCAGCCCACAAAGCACCTTTCCAAACAGTGCGGCACCAGAATCCTCCCCATGATCTACAGTGCTACACAAGTCTTTTTAAAATAGATACAACATCACTAGCAATTGAAAATTAGGATACTTAAAAAGCACAGAAACGCTTAGTGTGTTTGATACCCATGTGTTCCCACTTAAATCAACATCTGGCACTCGGAGAGATGGAAATCTGGACTCCTCTTGAACAGAGCCTTTTTTAATTTTGACAGATGGAATACATTTCGCTGCATATGGCTTCTCCGGTTTCTCTTTGTATTACATCCAGCTTAAAACACAAATAAATTTTGGAGGTTTAGAAACTTCAAAATCACATCATGCAAACCGATCACTAGCTCTGCTTTGTGTTTATGCATACCAAATTGTTGGTGGAGGATCTCTTTTAGCGACTTACCGACTGCACATTGTACGTTCATGGAAAAGTCAAGTGCTCTGCTCATATGCTCTAAGGACTGCTAGACTATACATCCTGTGCAAAACCACGTACAACTATTTAAAACCATCATTACTATTGACAACAACAGGAATGACAACAACTCTGAAGATTATTCAGCTGCACCATGCTTGTAAACTGTAGCATCCAGACATTCGAACCTCATGCAGGAAGCCTGGCTCACAGAAAAACTCATGCCACGTTAGCAGGTTAGCCCACCACCTATCTGACAGGCATTTTCTCTGTTCAAAGCCTCTCATAGAACACTCTGAGACTGTTTTGCAGCAATTCTTATTTTGTCTTGACAATTTGGAAACGCACACAGGACATCGTCCCATAGAAGAGAACTTTTGCCCATGTAGAAGAGTAATCTGCAGTGCATCAGAAGAAAACAACTGATCTGGGTCTGAGGTCTGGCTATTTACAATATTCAGAGAAACTACTCCACTGAATGTGCAGGGACTCCTCCTGAAGAGATCCTAAGGCAAGGCAACGTTTTAATCTGCTTTGCTGTACTGCTTACAGTTGTGCAGTTTACGACAGTGACAGTATGTACTATTTGTCGCGTTCCTGATCTCACCTTTTAGTCACACAGAAGAGCAGCAACAACAACAAAGGATTGATACTGTCACAGATAGGTATGGAAAAGTCCTAGAGATATTACAAGTGTCACAGACCACATGCTAACCTTTATTTCCTCAAAAAGCTCTCCCACTGCAGACAGCTATGTTTGCTGTTACTTGCTTCACCACCAAAACAAAAGCCACCCATATTACCTGAAGTCCTGGGGACCTCTACCTCTGCAGCAAACAGCACGCTATTTGCTCAGAGATCACTTAGGCATTTACAAAAGTTTCAACTTCCGTACGTGCTTTTAAATTGAATTACAAACACACAAGCTAAAACCATTTTTTTTTAAAAAAAAGTTAGAGTTTATTCTACTTCCTGCCCATGCAAATGTAAGGCAATATAAGCTATTATATTAAGTAACCACTTTTTTTATTTTTGCACTTCCTCGTGACGCTTCTGCAATTGCATCCCCCCGAGACGCTGAACTAATTGATGTAACCAGCAAGGTCTGCAGCAGGACCCAAGCCAAGGGGTTACTCTTGGCTCTGTAACTTCAGCAGTTTTTCTGTAGGCAGTGAAAGCTGGATATTTTCGTCTCCCTTTTCACCCAAAGCAGGTTATCAGGATACGGTTTGCTTTTAAGACTTCAGAATGATTCACCGGAGGAAAAAGTTACTGATAACTTCAGTCTTACTGTTCTCTGCACGTAGTACGGACAGGAGAAATACTGACTATAATACACTTGAGTATGAGGATTGTTAAGAAGCTAAGTGTGATCAACTAAAATCTATCAATCCCAGGACACTGCTAACAGCTCAGCTGGCATGTTGGCTATTCAGTGGCCAACATTTTAACAGAATCATAGGAAAGAACAAAGCTATCCAAAGCTCACCCAGCCCAAGACAGACAGGATTCTAGTTCCATTTTCTAGTTGCCACCTTCCTAATGAAGGTTATATTTAACCCTGCTCCCCAGAGATTTTAACACTGATATTCCCCTCCAGTCCTCCTCGAAAAATATCAAGCTATCATTTCCATAACTTCAGTTCTTAATTAAATTACATGAGATGTGTTTGGGCAATGCAAATGAGACACTCTGGGTAAAGAATCTACCCTCTCCTATATTAAAACCTGAATGACTGTAAGAGCTCTGATAATTACAGTTACGTTACTCACACATAGATAAGCATTCCCTCTAATTTGGCAAGTACTCATTAAAGGCCAGTTGCATAGGCCTAATTAACGTCAGTTCTTCGGCAGTTGACCCTGCTGCGCCACCAGCCCAGCACCAGCGCTGCACCTCGAGCATTGCTACCACTTCTCCTGCGAGCTCCCTTCTTGGCTCTTTTTTTTTTCCCTTTTCAAAAAAAACATTCCCAGATAAAAAACTTAGACCCAAACTAAGGAAGTGAACATTTCAAGTTCTTATCGGCAATTTGGGCTCCAGTTAAATAAAAACACATGGGAAAACCTTAACATTAATTACAATGCAAGGGAAAAAAAAAAAAAAGAATTGGAATTACCACTAGAAAACTAACATTTGTAATACAAAACAACCACTTTTTTTTTAAAAAAAAAAAAAAAAAAAAAAAAGCACACTTTAAGTGTACTAACCTAATCAAGACAATCTGATTTCGACACATTTTTCCCTAGTCTCTATTAGGAAGGATTGCAACAACTTCTTATGACATCTTTTAAAACCTCTGCAAATTTACTGAGAGATTTGGATGAAATGCATTTGAGAAGTATGTTTGATGAAAACTCTCTACTCCAGCAGGACTGCCCTAGAAGAAATGCTCTAACACCAGATCCTATCCTCCAATAAGTCTTTCTTTAGATAAGTTATTTACTTTATATATGTTTGAAAGATGCAGTCAGACTTGAGAAATAAATACACTGTTGACTAGAGGCTGAGTAGAAGAGCACATCTGCTGTCATCTCCAGAAAAGCGAAGAATCAGAAATGTGGAAGCACTGCTTAAGTGCCTCCAACCAACTCCTAGCGGCAGGGACCAAGATGCACACGTGTAACTCACCAGTGTCCTGCAAGCCACCAGCCTTCAGCTCGGATACGGGCTGTTCTGCAGCCAGACACTGCAAATGATAACCTTAACACAACAGCAGACGTGTAAAATAGGTAACTGCAAACTTACAAAGTTGGGCAGCCTTCTATGTTCACGTACTGTACCTTACTTGCTTCTTCAGCGCTATTTTCTGCGCTGCCTTGCCAAGTAAGTTACAAACTCACTTTCCACTCCTGAACTCCAAGGGCAGAAAGCCCAGACCTAAGGTATCCCTCCTGGACGAGCTACGTGAGTCTGAGGAAGAAGGAGCCAACCTCCTCAGCCACGCACCTCCTAACGCCTTGGCCATGACCGAACTGACCCTTGCGAGCAGCCTCAGTGAGTTCACTGTAACGTCACCGTGCCGCCAATGCCACGAAGCCATGGGCCAAGAGTGTCACATCACGGCCAGAGCACAGTGGCACCGTTTGTGAGGTCCAAGAGCATTGCCCACATTCCCGTGTCTGCGTTGTCCTCCAAAAGTACCAAGCAGACCGATGCTGCCAGGTTAGGCACGTGTGCTGGGCTCTCTGACAGCTCAGCGAGAGCCATTCCAGACAGGGTAAAGCAGCCACGTCCCTGCCTTACCTGACTGAACTCTGCCTGTTAGCTGCGGAAGACATGCCTATCGGCTGAACTTGGGTTTCACAGCACTGAACTAGAGAGAAAATCAGAAATGTACAAAACCCAAAGCGGCATCAGTGACCCACCCAGACCCCCGTTCTCGGTAAGCCTTCTGACATAGGACACGCAGCAAACCAGGCCCTCAATGAAGGCGTTCAGTGATTAGCGCACAATTCAATGCTACCGAATTTAGAGATGAGTTCTTTCAAGCTATTGTCTTTTGATCAGTATGAATCCATACCAAAAAGAGCTTATATCAGTTCTTCCATCAGATCAACACAACTACAAAGAACTAGATATTAGATTACTTCCATTAGATCAACACAGTTACCTAAAAACAACAGTTCAAGGAACAGATTTGCATAAAAATAAGCCTCAGTAGGGATTTTAAGAGAGCTTATTCCAACATGGCACACTTACCGACATAAGACATACCAAAAACAGATTCAAGTTAATCATGTCCTTCACGCTAGAGAAGGAAAGAGATGTTCTAATCCACATGTCCTATTCTTCCTGTTCTACGTGCACGCAAAGGGATTCAATCCTTCTGAAAAGCAAATAAATTGCAACAAACGCTGACAGAAGGTAAAAGCCAGCCTTTATTTATTTTAACAGTGGGAGCAGGCAGCTCTCTCCAGCACTTCCCCACCCCACGCTCTGCTCACAGTGAGGCCCGTCCCAGCAGGACCCCCTGGCCCGGGCAGCCCCGAGGTTGCGGAGCATGCTGACGCTCCTGCCATGAGGTCTGCATCCCATTTCCCCTTTCTGTTTCTGCAGAATATTTAAATGCTCACAGATTTGCTACAGCTGACGTGAAGGACTGCTTATTGCTTTTGTAGATGCATACTTAAATATAACAGTGGGTGCAAGCCAGTAAATCCTTCACCCACCTGACCACCTCGCAGACTGCACCCTGCCCCAGAGTTGAACCACCTGAGGTCCGTAATTGTTCCTAAAAGCTTGAGCTGGGTTTGGAAAAATCCCCATTTAATAGACTGTCCATAAAGTTCTTCTCCAAAATGAAAGACCAGCAAACAAGCATTACAACAGCCACAACTTGCTCTAACACCCCAGCCCAAGCCAGACAAAACAAAGGCAAAAGCACTCGTGTATCAGGGAACAGCAGCGACAAGGCAGCCGCCCTCGTGCTGCAGGCCCCCCGCGCCACGCAGTGCTGCAGTTACATCTACACAGAGGACTCCTCACACAGGGCCCTTGAAGAGGGCATGCTACAGCCACCAATTCTACTCAAACTGCCCATTATATGGCAACTTGCAGCTGCACTTATATGCTTTCCTCTCTCACCCATCATCTGCTCTGCAGCTGGGGTCTCAGGAAATGAACTCTCTCTGAACGCAAAAAAAAAATCCAGCAACAGTGGCAGATAAGGACAAATACGCGATCTCAAGAACACCAACTTTTACTGATGAATTTTAAAGATTGCAACAGGCTAAAGCTTGGTTCTGTTCTTGTCTTTTTTTTTTTTTTTCCCTAGAGAGTTCTTACAATTAATTGCTCACATCACAAGCAACAAAATTTTGCTCTGTTATTTAATCAAGATCATTGTCACAGCAGATATGTTTTCACATCACTTAAACATACTTGCCCTTCCTAACAATTTAGGTTTAAAGTGATCAAAGGGGCTGCTACAGCTCATAGTTCATCTATTAAGATAAATGATTCTTTAGTTACAGGAAGAAAAAAAAAAAAAGAAAGCCTGTTCCAATAACCTCTGAAACTGAAATTCTCATTGCTTAAAGATAAGGATAAAGTATTATTTCACAACGCTATCTGGATATTAAAAGACACTCCAGGAATTCCTGATTATACCAAAAGAACTTGTCAGCACAACTCCGTTTTTGCTACCCAGGGACTGCTCTAAGGCCCCTCCCTAAGCAACTTCTTCATTCGAGGGATGACAGCAACACACCGCAGGAGATCTGCGAACGCACTTCCTCGCTAGCTCGTCGGTTTGTCCACGCTTCAAGAACGGGAGTCACGAAGCACATGACTGCTGAGAGATTATTTTCAAAGCTTCAAAGGAAGAGTGCAATTAGGGAAAAAAACACACGCAGCAAAACATGATTGCAAGTTTACAAAACTGTGCTCAAATTCACAGCCGGTTCTATTGCCCTTTCAGAAATAAGCTCCTAAACCTCAGGTTTCCAGACGTGAGCTGATCTGATCTGACCTAAGTTTACAAGCGCAGAGACGCAAGAAGGCCACCCTTCCTTCAGGTTTTCTAATCCAACCATTTCTTTATCTGCTGGGACAAAACATGCCTTACTATGAAATAACCCACTGCGTGTCTGATGGAACCTCTGTGGCCATTACCTATCATTGTATCAGCAATTCAGCAGCAACGACCCGTGCTACCTTCATACGCTTTGTACGTCAACTAACAACCCCTTCTTGGATTCAGCCTGTATTCCCGATTTCACATCAAGACCAAAAAGTGATTGACGTGACCTTCGTGACAGGCAGACGAGCAGGAAAGCCACGTCTCTGAAGCTGTACATAACAGTGTTTTGAAAGATTTAAGTTGTTCCTTGTGAAAAAAGGGATTTGGTGACTCAGAAACTCTGATTCATCTACTTCCTCCCTGTCCTCTCTGTGGCTGTAAGCACAGTGTAAGTAAACTATGACACTTCCATGCAGTGTGTGCCTCCTGACAGGTTTATTTAACCGCTCCAACAGGTATACTGATGGGAAGGCCCGCGACTACACCCACCTGTTCAGCAAGGTCAGGAGGTAGCTGTGGCTCTGCCTTGCTGCGAGCCAAAGGATACAGCACAAGGGCGCTGCTCCCTTCAGCAGTGCTCAGACCCATAAAAGCCTTGCTCTGCCTCACTGTGTGTATTGACCCTTGGTAAAACCACTGCAGCCAGCCCCATCGAGGAGGCTTCCAAGTGTTAGGATTAGGGAAATCGCATGAACGCGTCCAAATGGACAGGGTTACAGAAGTAAACACTAATGACTAATGAAAGCTATCAAGTGGGTGTTGTTTTGCTTTTTGGGTTTTTAAAACCAGAAGCAGGGCAGGATCTTTGCTTCACGACTTTAACCACTTCCTAGCACTTGAAGACTGAAAGAACACTTTGGTGGCTTCAAGAGACTTCACCAGGAGGCTTTCTGCATTTCCTCAGTGGGAGCAGCATCAGAGGCTGCCAGAGACACCACAACGCGTTAGCAGACCCTGACACGGTGCTTCCTGCAGCTTCTCTCCTTGAGGGAAGAGGATCAGGGGAGGAAGAGGGCGATACGGTGGGGATTCAGCACAACTTGGAGAGCAGCACAGTGCACACAGACTGAGATGCGTCCCCGCTCCTGGCCTTCCGAGACGCCTCCTACACTCAGCATATCCACAACCGAAGAGATCTGCGTTTAATCGCACAGCTTCACGGCTAATGAAGGCAGCCCGGGACCCCGCCGCCACCAGACGGCTCCGGCAGCCCCGAGCCCGCTGCCGTTCCCTCAGGAGGTGCCCGGCGCCTTCCTCCGGGCCTTCCCCCGGCAGCGGCGCCCCCTCCCCTGCCCAGAGCCCCGCAGGCGGGCAGTGCCGGGCCCCAGCCCGTCCCCTCGCGGGCCGCCCCCAGCCCCGTGCCCCCAGCCCCGGCACCTGAAACGCGGCGAGTCCTTGAGGCACTCCTCGAAGTCCACGGCCACCCTCATGCTGCCCGCCCGCACGCGCGGCCCCGCCGACGCCGGGCACGGGGCGAGGCCGGGCGGGGCCCGGCGGCTGCTGCGGGGACGCCGCACCAAGCGCCCCTCTGCCCTCCTCCCGCGCCCCGCCGCGACTGACGGCCCAGCTGGCCAATGGGAGGTAGGAAACGGGAGGCTCGACCAATGGAGTGTGAGGGTAGGCGGGGCTTGGCCGTAGCGGTGTGGGAAGGGAGGGGGTGATGGCCGAGCCAAGGGGAAAGGGGGGAGGTTTGACCAATCGCAAAGAGCGAGGGGAGGGTGTAAGAGGGAGGCTGGCCAATAACTGTGCCTCTCGCAGGAGGCAGCCAACCGCCGGGCGTCTCATGGATTGCTTCCGCATCGGGCAGTAAGAGAGTAACAGCCGGGCAAGCCAACGGGGAGACCGCCGTAAGCCGCCCACCCATTGGCCAACCCCGTTGCCCCAGCGACCCGAAAGACCAATGGCAGAGCTCTTAGGCAAGGAAGGGGCCCGCCCCCGAGCTGCGATAGGCCGGACCGCCTGTCAGTCGCGGCGGCGGGAGACTCCTATGGTGGTCAGCCCGGGGGGGCCGGGCTTGTCCCCTCAGGCGGGCCCCGCCCCTCACAGGCCCCTCAGCGCCGCCCCAGGCCCGCGGCTCCCTTCCTCCGCCTGCCGAGCGGGCAGAGCCGGACCCCAAGTTACAGAGGCAGTACGGAAAACAAGGACGTTTATTTGTTGTGTGACACTTAACACTGTTTTCAAACAGAATAGTTACAGTTGTGAGGTGGTTTCGTAATACACACCACAAAAAAGCACGTTACAGAAACAACGAATTCCTGTGAGATACACAACTTCAACACCAGAGACAGCTGCAGAAAAAAGAGGTGGGCGCAAAGTGCCCAACTCAATGTAAAAAAAACAGAACAACAAACCACCAAAAAAACCTTCAAGGACAAAAAAAATCCCTTAAGGACAGGGTTAAGGCTGTTATTTTCAAGTGATCTTCCTACTGGAAGCATTCTGGAAATATTTTCCCTAAACACTTGGGGACTTGGAACTTGTGGGCTTCAATCAATCTGTGTGAGAAACACTGCGATTACGATGCTGTGGATTGCCATTGCCACTTCAGTGAGGGCTGCATGTTGTTTCCTCTGTACACCACTCTTTACTGCACAAATGAGCTGTTACCGTATCACCACAAGATTAAAACCTGAATGCAAATGAAAGAAGAAGGGCATGTCCTCCCTTCTGTCCCTACTCAGCAAGGAGCTATATTTCCAAAATAGAAGGAAATCAGACATTCCCCTAAAAACAAACCAAAATAGCTATTAAGAAGATCTGCAGTAACTGCAAATAAACCTATTTTAGCCTTTAAAATACATGAAGGGTTAAGCCTGGGGAGAAATCAAGTGAACCAGCCTCTCATCTAGAAGCGTCAGGTACACGGGGTTGCAGTCCAGGTGAGTCATACGAAGAACAAAGAGTTTTTGCTAGCACTGAAGAAAGTGAGGAGGACAACAAACCTTTAATAAAAGACATCACTAAAACCAACACAAATTCCTATCAAAACTGCACCTAACTGAAACCCAGGGACTTGGTTGCACAGAAGAAGGGAGATCACCCAGACTGCTTAAGATCTGAAAGATGAAGGGGCCTATACGTTCTGAGATTCATTTAAAACTACCTTCATGTATCTATGTGCACTCCACCTTCCTCGAGGAACCCAGTTCATCTAGGATTTTGGAAATTGTTAGAGGAAAGGACTTGACCGAAAGGTAACAAAGGAGGGGGGTTTGTTTGTTTGTTAAATTAAATACTTTGCAAGCATTGTAGGCTACAAGGAACTCACACCGAGCACTAAAATAAAAATGAGGTCTTGAGCACAAGAATTGTGGTGGGGAAGAAGGCAGGACATTAGCTCACGTAAGAGCTTTCTGATGGTTTCTGCTTTAATTGTAGATACTTTATCACAAATTAAGAGTAATCAGTTTTAAAGCATCACATAACACAACTGTGTTACCCACATGCATTGGTCAAATCTTGACCCTCTCAAGCTCCAATCCAAAAGCCACACAGCTTTGCCAAGTGCCACTACTTTCTCATTAGGACTTTCTGCCTTAGCTAGGGCAGACCATCTGAAATGCAGGTTGGTCTGCAAAGAGCTTTGCACATAACAGCAATCTGAACTCTCAAAACTAATACATAAAGGGTGTAAATTCTGAAATACTTTGAGAGCCAAATTTAAAGCTACAATAACAGACTTAAGGAGTCACAAACTTCTAATTGCTTACTCTTTGCCCCTGCATACTCTACAGAAATTGATACATTAAAAAAAAAAAAAAGTACCAATCTCCATACTAAAAAAGTAGCATCATCACACTGGACCAAACCAGGAGTTCAACTTCTTGTGAAAAGACAACACTGATTTTAATTCAGGCCCTTAAGAGATTAAATATCTGACAACTGACAACCATGTTGTCTACAAGGAGGAGATATTTAGGAAAGGCACACCATTTAGCAAAGCTCACAGTTATCTTTGGCAATACATCCATTCTAATTATTATTCCTGTATAAACCTCACTAGTGACAGCATTCTACTGCTTTATTCACCCTCACTCTCTCTGGGATTTCATGAAAGCTCACACTTGAGAATGCAGGTAACTGTAAAATAACTTTCATTCCTTTATTCAAATTTCACATATACAGTGGACAAAGAGACATTTTAAAATAGATCCATATAATTATATGGATTTTTGCAACATATCAAATTCAGACCAAAATTAAGATATACACTGTATTCCATAATCAAGCTAAAGCTTAAGTGTATACTTCATTGGTGTAATAAAACCCAGGAACTATTTTGAATACTAGAACATTCACTAGTCAAATTCCATCGAGTGGGAAGTTGTTTACAGCAATGTGGAGGTTCAGAATCCCTCTTTACAAGGGCTACACAACCACATCGTAAACAACATGTCTGAATTAGGCAGTTTCCCTTCTAATCTTCCAAACAGCTTTCATTTTGAAAAAGCAGCTGCTGTAAGTAACTTACTTGGATGCAGAAAGATTTAGACCAGTGGTTTTCAGTATGCAGGTTACAAACAAGCAGATCATCAGCAGTTATCTTCACATAAAAAACAGACAGAGCCTAAACTCAGCCCATCTTCACCGTCTTGATGTGGATTTTCCTTACGGATGGGTGTTTTTCTTCAGGTGCTAGTAGCACAACTCATCACACAACTGGAAAGGATCAAAAGCCTGAAGCAAGAGCCATAAGAATAACAGTTGATGTGGTTTTAAGAGAAAAGTCAGAAGGAACTTTCATGTTCTCAAGATAAACCAAGAGAGCTCAAAAAAAAACATCCAGTGGAAGAGAAAATGAGTTAAATTCAAAGTTCAAGTTAGCACGCTTCCAGTGTAAAACACTCCCTCCACCAGATGTTAGCACTGCCTCAGAAGCAAATAACTGATTCCAAATACTGGTCTGAAAAATACAGCTCTTCTTCTAGAGATCGAGAAAGTATGGGTAATAATACACTGAAATCTAGATTAAGAGGTCAAAATTATTTTTAAAAAATAAGTTCTAAAACTTGTATAATCCCTTTTTATACTGCTTAACATATCTGATAAATAGCTTGCGTGTCAATCTGATATATGCTGTACCGTTTAGCTCTTGAATCCCAAACCCTTCCATAAGGGATACCACACCTAGAGCACTGTCAAATAAATAGTGAAAAAACAGAGATAGTGTCTGTGTTTTGAAGCATGAAGAGTAACAGTACATTACGCAAGATAATCAGCATTATACATACAGGGAATGCCATTCTGGTTGAACAGATAATAAAGCAGTATTCTCCATGAAATACTAGGCACAAGAATAAATCAATTAGACAGGTTTTTTTCTGCCTAATGGACAAGTCTAAAATTAACATTCTTGGCAATACAACATTGTAACTGATATGCTTCTCAATATTTAAGAGCCTTAATTGCAAAAATCATGAAGCAGTGTTTATATTTGTGTCTTTGACAAGCAGTTACAGTTCTGGACAGATTTCTTCTATGCTGCGTGCTCTACCTTCCAGCTGGTCTTGAGTAGCATGTGCTGCATAAGAAAGATTACAAAACTAGGTAACTATAGGTAACACTCATTGAATATTTTAAACAACAAAAACAAAACACCACGCAAATATACTCCTGAAATCATCTTTGCTTCTCCAAAGGCAATGTTTGCAATCCATCTTAGCAACCTACATGCTATTAGTTTCAGAGTGCTGGAGCCTCCAAAATAATTATTTCACCCTCATGTTTTGAGGAGATAGCCAAGAGCACACCACGCACTGAATTCTTGACAACCTTGGAATCAGGAGTATTTAACCCAAGACTTCAGAGAGATCAAATTGCAGAACATATGAGGTTCCTGAAATACCACTAAGCATAGTACTATTCTGGTCAAGTTTCAATTCCATATCAGACATGTTAAAAACAAAATAATCTAATAAATGAAGTAGCACAGTCTCATAGGTTGTTCACCACATCTTCAACTCACATTTTTGAACAAAAGAACAGTAATAAATCAGAGAAGAGGTTCCTTCTCATCAGTTATTTTCACATGATAAAGCTCACAAGGGCTATTTATACACGCGTCTATGTGAATATGTGCATATATATACACACACATACACATATATATATGTGCTTGAAAACTCAGCTGCATTATGCAAAGAGAAAGCCACATCCAGAGGATATCCTTAAAGCAAGCCAGTTAGGGTTGTGCAAACGTTACTACTCGTCCCAACTGCAGTTTGACAAGCCAATAGTGTATGCAACAAGCAGAAACAATTTAGCCATGAACCCCAGTCTGTGCAGGTAAGTCATCTTCAGGGCGCTGCTCACCATGCTTAAGAAAACACAATGTATTCTGTATCTATCAAAGTCCAAAAGAGCACACCCAGACAGCTGACAGCTAAGTTGATCAGCAGTAACTAAGTTTATCTCGGTTGCAATAACGCTAAATGAGCCATAAGCAGAGAACAATAGTTTTACTGCTTGTCAGGTGAACTACTACAGATCACACCCTTGTCTCTCCTGAGTCAAGATACTTTTGTGTAGCAGAAGACAGGCCCGCATGTAAATCATTATGCTTAAATCAACTTAAATGAAGAATCTTTCCTTCAGCAATTTCAAATAGAATTTTTAAAGGAAAGGTGTTTGCAGAGAGGAGCAAAGATCACTATTTTGCAGGCAAAGTCTATTGCGTTGTTCATGGAGTCATAAATAGGGAATTGCCAGAGAAATTCCAGAGAAGCTGAAATGCTGAATCTGCCTTAATGCAGACTGCTACAACTTCAACTTCCTTTTCCTCCCAAAGGCTTGACTGGTGTAACTCACATGCATGGGGATAAGGTACACCTACTTAAGGCAAGAAAGGAACGACCCATCCATATAAAATGCTTGGTAGCCCAGGATGAAAACAGAGGCATAAATACACAAATAGTTCTCACCATTACTGACTGGACTGGTCATCTTCATTTCAATCAGCAAGAAATCTCATTCTGTAACCAAGAAGCGCAACTTACATTAGTGGACTCGGTGGTAAAGGACAGAAGCCTTCTTAAAAACTTGTCTCAAATCTTTAGCCACTTCCTCAGCACAGATATAACAAAAAGGAGAGTTTGCAGAGATCAGGAGAATACTGCTAGCTTTATTGAAAAACAAAACAGATGGGATTAGAGGGTAGAAAGAAGCATCGGATAAGAGAAGCAAAGAACCTCGAAGGGATCTTCACAGACCAAAAGCTTCCAAGTGACAAGAGGGTTTCAGATTGCCCCCTGAAAAACGCAGGAGCCAGAGGAGCCCTAGAGTTATAACAGACCACTGCGAGATACTGCATGTCACATCTGTATCTGAAGCGATCATCAGTACTATGGAAGTCACGCTGTTCCACTGGAATAAATAGACATTGCATACCAGCTCTGACTTACGTGGATTTACGCTCTCAGACACAACAGGTGAGTGGTAGCTACATCACCAGATGATCTCTAACTTCAGAAGAATTGAAGTCAGTTGGAAGAAATTATCAAAATGTAGCTAATACAACATGCAGTAAAAGACATTTCCTCTGCACTTAAACAGACTGAAGACAAAATAAGCTCAAGTCATTGCCTGTATCACCCAATACACTAAAGAAAACTCTCCTTCTCTGCTAAGAAAGCACTTTAAAATACAATGATTTGAAGTTGAAGAGCTCTTTGAAAGCTATCCAGATGAATTACACTTTCCACACAGCTTCAGAAAGATCCAAGAGCATCCTAACATACTGAGAGTGCTAAGGAGGCAATTTCAGAAACAGAATTATTAGCATTTTGATCCACTTCCATGAAGGAAATGAATAAATCAAAATACCGTTTAAATATCCAATTGCCTAGCACAACCAAAGTACAGATTAGAAATGAATCCAAGCAGCAAATTTTAAAACCAGCTATTTCAGAAGTATTCTGTAGCTCAAAAATCTGTAATTAACATTTATGAGAGATTCTTTTGTGCCCCCGAATAAAGGTGAGAGAATAATGAAGACATCTCCAAAAAGTTATCCCAGTAAAACTTTGGCATTAACATGGTTGCATTACTGAACACTTATCATCTCAATGTAGGGATTGCTTAAAACGTGGGCAGTGATGGAAGACTGTTGCTTATTGACAGCTTTGACCAGATTCCCTTGTCCTTTGACCAATCCTGCACGCTATCATTCAATTCACTAGCCGCTACAAGAGTGAGACCAGTATTGAACCTCAGAAGAATTGATCAAGTACAGAGAACACAAACCGGGATAGGTGATGTAGAGATTAGGAGGTAATGAATCGCCAGGCTTGTTAAGCAGAATAATACAAAAACAGAAGTAAAGAACTGAGAACCACATGGAGTTAATGGAAAGCATTTCTATAAGCCATGGCAGAGGTGAACCAGTTAGTTAATGGACTGATAACCTGCCAAACAGTTACATTTATGGAACCTATTGGCCATGAGCAGTCTGAAATAGATAATTACCAGTTGTGATTCAGAAGCTGGTTATGAGGCAAGGTGGAATGGACTTCAACAATAGAGATGGAAAAATGCTGCAAAGGTGTGCCTTCTGTCCACTGGAGAATGCAGCTGGGGAGCGGAGTTGCCTCTGTTTTACAGCAGAGTGCAGAGAGATGGCAGCTTCAAGCCATGAAGAAAGGTCCTAAGGTTGCCTATTGGAGCCCTCCTTTCCCCTGGAGAGTGAAGTTCTAGTAAATAGCCATTATAAGGCGTATGACAAGTTACTATAGAAATCCAGGCCATTAATGGGTCTCAGCCATGTAGCAAGTGACCCTCTCAAAGCAAGTATGAAGACATTAGCCCTTCCATAAGAAATGAAGAACACAAGTGTGCAATCCACAAATTTTTTTTTTTTTAAAAAAAAAAAAAAAAAAGCAACTTTGCAAATCACCTTTTTATTTTGTGGAATTTAAACTATATGTGGAAGAGTTTCTAGTTCATGTGACCGTGCAAAGCAAATGTGAACCAATTTAAACCCATGCAGCATCTTCCCAAGTCTGCAGGCTGTTTTAATATCTCTAGTTTTGCCAAGCAACAGATGAAGGCGGCTTACAGACTTGAGATTCATCACCACTCGTCTCATTAGCAAGAGATGTCTTTTTTTTTTTAATGCCAGAAACCTGTTCAATGTGCTGGTCCACAGAGAGGTAGGTGCTGAACAGCTGTAGTTATTCACCAGAAGGCCTGGTGGATAGATAAAAATCAAAGACTATTATATAGTCCCAGAGAGAAGCTAAAGATGGCAGAGAAGGTGTCACCCTCTATAGTTCTAAGAGATTGCTATCAAGAGACGGCTCTGCAGAAACAGCTCCCAGCTAAGAGTCCTAGACTTTCTTCCAGCAGCTGTGTTAGAAGGGGAGGCTGAGGTTCTCATCCCATACTGTAAGACTGAACATTAATGCCTAAGGACAAGTGATACTGAACTCCTAACAGCATAGTTTTAAGTTACCAAGAAACAGGCAGAAGTTCATTAGACAAACCACTCTGAACAGGGAAGAAGGCTTCATGCTAGCTGCCCATTGCTGACTACAGGATGATTGGGAGCAGAATGGGAAGCACGCCGCAACGCAAGGCCAGGCTCTCCCTTGTGGCCACATCTTTAAATGTCCTGCACAGGAAAACCCCTACAAAAAAAGCATGCTGGCAACTTCACTACCAAGAGTCAGTTATGCTGTAGAGATACTACTGGCCTGAAGCAGAGGTGTTTGTTTTTCTGTTGTGCTATAACAAGCCCATGTGTTTAATTAACAATGCTGATTGTTTTGGTACCACACCACAAATCCACCTATCACAACAGCACACAATACTGCACGTTGAGCATTACATCTATACCGCACCCTTTCTATTCTCACACTTGAGCATATTCATCCCAACAGCTGAAAGGATCACAAGTTAAACACAGTTTTTGATTAATCAGCACCTCACCATGTTCAGTAGCTTCTGTATTCATCGTTTCTACATCTGCAGCATCACACATCTCTTCATCATCTTCAGCAGGTAGTTCTTTTGCGATGAGCTGTCTTGCCAGTTTGATGTTTCGTCCTTCATTGTAGTGCATTTTTCTCTTCATTTCAAACTGCTTCTTTTTTTCTGTGGAAAAAAGAGCAAAGATTTGATATTTTAAAATAAATAAATAAAATCACTTAGTTTCTCTCCAGAGAGGCATGAGCTTCCTAGGTCAGGTTTACATGACAGTACACTGTTTATATGACTAAGCAATCCTTGTTCTTTTAAATGAGTCTGATTTATGAAAAGGGTAGTAATTAATGGACTGGAATGGCTGAAGGGCTTTTAAAAGAACCTGTCTGCAAGTAAAATGAAGTTGGAATGAAAAGAAGCATCCAGTAATGGTGTAAAAAATTCCAAAGTTTCACAACTCTTGTTTCTAAGCAGACTTAAGGACAAGTCAAGATGTACTGTGACAGAAGATGAACTTCTGCAGACGTCCAACTTGACTACTGGCCAGCTACCAAAAGGCTAGTTATAAGAGATGTTTACTACACATAGAAGAAAATATTTTCATCTTTCCCTGTGGCTTGAAACTTATCTTTGCTTCATACACCCAACATTTCTAAAGCAGGTCTCATAGTTAAACTTGGTTTACTGGCAGCCCCAACACTACTTTTCTGACACAATCCTGAAACTTCAGAAGTATTACTGCTTGCCTGTTTCCTCAAAATGTTCTAGCCCAAGCTAATGTAAAGTAACATCGCTGGTGAAGATCCATGAGGCATTTTTCTTCTGAATAATTGTAGATTTCTTTCTGGATCCATCTACTAACTACTTTGAGAAATAAACAGTTGTATTCTTCCAAGCAAGTAGTAGAGTCTTAATCACAGCAGTTCTCATTACACTGTTAAGTCTACCTGAAATATGTTCACATTAAGTACTTGCCTACCCCTAAAACAGAAGAGCTTCTCATCTGAGAAGTCTAATTTTCTTAAGAGGAATTCCCATACATCAAGCTTCCATACAAGGGGGCTGCCAGTAACAGCAAACTCCTCTGTATGCGCAGATCCCCCCAAACCAAACGGTCCTGGCTGAACAACCGATCCGTTCATTTGTAATCTTTTACTTTCCCTTCAAAGACTCTCTATCTCCATTTCCAAATGACAAAGCCTTTGTCAGATAGTAAGAAATATTTGGGAAGATAAAGTACTGAAAAAATGAAACTACTTGCATGTATGTGTGTGTATGTATGTGTATAAAAACCACCAACTTATGCCTACCTCGTTCTTCAGGTGTTAGTTCTTCATCCTCATCCTCCTCCTCACTGCTTTCCTCTAGCCTTGCTATAATCTTAGGTCCCCTACCTTCAGCTGCAGCTGCGAGTCTACATAAAGCACACAATACAAGTTTCTGAGCATCAAGATTTTCACTATATAAAATACATGAAATTCCACAACACATATACAAATATGGCAAAAATAATGAAACAAATTTATGTATACTTAAAATCTCTTGCATCTTGTTAGTATCAGTGGAACAATCAATGCAGAAAACTACTCTGAAAATAGCAAAAACCAGCAACTAGAGAAAACAGCAACACATTTCCAAAACTGAAATCACTCCAGGAAAAACAAAGTGATCTTTAGTCAGTTTTCTATTACAATACTTACTTTTTACTCAACACATCTGCTTTTAAGGGCTCATTTGATTCTGAATCGCTCACTGCATCTTCATCGTCATCTCCTACCATGCTTGGAAGGCAAAGAAAGAAAGCAGCCTTTATCAGTAATTTGCTGCTTAAAAATTCATTGATAAAATATTCAAGACATTACAGTGCTCAGTTAAAAGACTCCTGTAATACTTTATAAATTGTCATTTATATCAATATTGAATTTAAATTTGGAAAGCTGTTATTCTAATACACAGATGTTAACTAAAAATGTCAATACAAGTCAGACTTACTAATTCCATTGAAAGACTAAAACCTGATACATATAGACCTGATAATACACAAAGACTTCCCCAAAATTTACTTTGGCAGTACATCTTGATGCCCCTTTATTTAGAAGTTCTGTAAATTCACATACATTGTATATAACCAATAGGACTGCACAGTCTGTCAGGCAATCATCCGTAACGCAGTTCTGCAGCAAAAGGATGTCACCTGCCATTATTTAGGACAGTAATTCAGCAAACCTACCTGTGATACGGAGTACTAGGTTCATCTATTTTCATCAAGCCATAATCTTTGCCTGCTGGGTGGTACGTAGCTATGATGTTCATTTCATCCCACTTCTGGGATTTTTTTCTGAAATAAGAAAGAGAAGTCAATGCTTTGAATCTTCGGAAAACAATTTGTTCTGTTTGGGCACAGAAAATGAACACGGAGAACGTCTTTGAGCCTCTCCTATATACTATCCAAAGGCACATTGTTATGACACACAGGCATGTTCGAAGTATAAACATGGTTATTAAACACTGCCCTGTACATACTTCTGTTAAGTCACGACAAATTACCATTGTGACTTGACTTTCCTTAACAAGTCACAGTAGTTAAACGAACTCGGTGCTATACAAATACATCGTGCTTATCTGCAGGAGACTAGCACTCTTGGTCAATCACTGCCCTATTAACTGCTCTTGTTACAAGTTAACCTAAAATCATTCTTCCTCTTATTAAAACCCACAGTGCTTGCTGCAAAAAGCCACCTCACCTCTGCTCAGTGAGCTGCTATAAGCAGAACGGGTGCACAAACACTACAAAGCATCAAATAACTTCCTGCAGTAAAACAGATTGGACTGAACAAGCTGGTAATTAATAATGCTTTTGTCATGTAAATTGGAATCTCAAAACCATACTGATTCACTGGTGTAACTAAGCCGAGAGTTTCACACTTCACACAGCTAGCCACCAGTGATGGTGGGTTATTTATTTCCTCAGTTAAACAGAGAACATACCATTTTACGCACATTTGCAGAAACAAAAGCCTACCCAGAGTGACACAGGCCAGAAGTGTGTAGGCCAGAAGGAAAGCAGCTGCCCCGTGGACAGGGGAAGAGCCACAACTCTACTGATCTCAAAGTGACTGAAAGGTCAGCACCCACCAGGTTCCACATTTTCTCAAAAATGCTAGTGCAAGCACCACAGCCAAGCACAGCAGTCTTTCCCTTAGACTAAGCCAAGAAACACAACATTACAACAGCAAAATAATCCCATTGTTTAATATTTCTTTATGCATTAAGGTATTTGTGAAGTGTTGGAAAATTATTGTTTAGGGAAGCAAATGTTACAGGTTTGTGTTTTCTTCCAGGGGTGGGGTGGGCAGTTGGCTGAAGAACTTAGTTTAGTTACTCTTATTTAAGCGCAGACTGTTCCAATAATAAATTACAAGATTTAAAATATATATTCAGGCTCAATAAAACAACTGCTTTTAGACAGAATATCACCTGTAAAACAAAACTGATTATGCAAAATTCCAAGTACAAACTAAATTTACCCTTCTGGGCAAGCGCTGCATAATAGAAGGGAAGACAAATTGAGAAAAAAATATAAAAGTGGAAGAGCTGATGCGGAACCCTACATGCCACAAACTTGTACTCTAGAACTGCATACCAATAAGCTTAGTCACCTTAGCGTATACTAACCACGTCTTATGTGAAGTTTCCTATCTATTTGTTACTTTGTCCCAGCTGCAACACCAAGATGGCAATCTGAGCAGACAAAACCTGAGTCAGATTGCCTGCTCCAGTAGGGTGGAGAGTCATGAGCTTCCTGATGACAAAGCAAGAGCCCTAGTCCAAGAACACCAGTAACTCAAACCTACCTATTTAAGGTTCTTAAAATGGCCAGTTAAACATCAGCTAAACACCTGCTTAAAGTCCATGTACGACAAACATAAGATGATCATAATGGTTATATATCGAGTGCCTCCGAATTTTTACCAGCCACAGCAGTCAGACAATGGTATGTATGCTGCAGGGAGAGGGCTTGGTGGCATAGAGGTGACAGATGGGAGATGTTCCCATCAGGTGCCTTTGTGCTCCCTGCAGTTGCCCAGAAGACATCCAGGGTTAACCTGCCTGGGCTCACAACTAAAACCGAACGGTAATCCTGGCAACCTTGGAACAAAATCTTTCACATACGGTAGTCTTGAAACTAGACATTCTACAGCCAGCAATTCAGTATCTTACAAAAACAAGACTGAGAAATATTTGTTTCTTTTTTCACATTCATTTCTTTAAACTTCTATTCCAACAGTAAGCGTCTCAGCTGTGGAACACCTCCCAGAGCACAATTTAAAATTCAGCTAGGAAAAAAGTTATCATTAGTGGCAAACAGACAAACGGGTCATTTCACCCCTTCATGTAAAAAGTTGTCACAGGAGGGTGACTAAGTGCTCTAAAAACACACACCTCCCTTGACTGCCTCCAATTTGGCATGCTTAGGCATGCCACAGCAGCGTTAACGTTAATGATAAAGCTTAGGAGCATCACAGGAAAACGCTTTCTGACATGACTTCAGGGGGCCAGGTTCACATGTCTGTATCTGAGAAATATGAAATCTAATCTTCCTAAGTAAAATTAGATTTAAAAGATGAGAAATTCCAGAAGTGCTCACTGTCTTCTTTCACATCCCTAAACATATAAGTAACCATTTATTTTGAGACCACACCTTGACAGGTCAGAGTTTCTGCTGTATCACCCGAAGGAACACCTCTCACACCTCACTTGCTCCTACCATAGCAGACTCTTTGCTGCAGCACAGCTGCTGGCAGGACTATGCTGCAAACCAGATCAGGGAATTACAGTCTGCTAAATACACAAACACAGTTAGTTACTCTGTAAAATGCCAGATCAGATTCCTCAGATGCTCTAACAGGAGCTTTAAGGAGGGAAAAAAAAAAAAAAAAAGGCACCATACCAGCATTGCCGAGAACGTATCTACCACAAAGCCATCATCTCAGCTCTCAGGATGCTGTTCCAGGGATGTCCCAATTTCACAAACTTCTCTTTTGCATCCTATTTTCATTAAGGAAGTTTTCCAAAGAATTTCACCATCACTAACAACAGTACCAGGTCAATAATGATGCAAATACATGAGAGCTCTTCTGAACACAGTACTTCACAAGATGACAGCTGACACAATGAGTTCCTTTATCTGCAGCTATTTTAAAAGGAAAGTCAGATCTGACTTTCAGTATCAGAAAGGAGCATGGAGGCTGCTGATTGAGGTGCACAAAGAAAACAGATACCTTAATTCATAAGCCACTTTTCAGTCTGAAAGGAACATCACAGCTGTACTGCTTCCAATTCCTTTAGAATACAAAATGATTAATACAAAATGATTCTGCTAAATTTAGAAGTAACACTAATGTAATGAAGTCACCAACTAAAAAAATAATATCTGCACACAAGCTAGCTTTAAATTCCCTATCCTGATCTTTCCAGGAAATCTTCTAATGCAGTGTGCCAGGCTTAGGCAATGCACTTTAACTTGCAAGGCAATTTTGGAATTAATCTAGTAACACATTTATTGACTCACATCAGTAAATAGGAAATAGAAGCCGGATTCCTGTCCGCTTAACTGCTTACCCCCAGCTATACCACATACTCAACTCATTAGCTTATACTTCTGATCACTCTTCAAGATGGTAGAAGAGAGACCACAGAAAACGAAACAGAGGCCCCTAACAGCCAGTTTCACTTAATGCCTGGCGTGATAATAAGTACCTTGCGCTTATATTAAAACTAGAGAGGAAAAAAAAAAAAACACACAACTTCTCTGTAGTGTATTGCTACTTACATTCACTTCCTTCAAAAATGTCATGCCATTCCTCCAGCTGTAATAATGTCTCTCTGGAAAGCAGGAGCCTTTACCACAGGCAGAACAGCAAACAAAAAACTTTTAGTTCCTACCTGGCTGACATAGACTAGGCAAAGAGGAAAAGGAACATTACCATAGAAGAAAGGAAACTTCATGCACATTTTATAGGATGATTATTATTCCTCTCCTTGCAATACCAAGTGAGGTCCCAAACGAAGAAAACTGCCCAAATAAATTCTATAAACACGGGTTGGGGTCCAGCTCCGGTCACCACGATGAGATGGAGTCTCAGAGAGCTGTCATTGCACACCGGGTGCTCAAATCAGGCAAAAGGCAAGCTTTCCACTGGTCAAGGACAGGGGCCCAGCTCAAGACCACCTCGCGGATTTTTGGACTAACTCAGCACGTTGCCGCTGCATGTTCTCAAGGCTGTTCTCTCGAGCAATGCCGAATACATCTGCCCTATGTTTCAACCCAAGGCGCCCTGTCTCCCTGGGGACGCACTTCTGCTTACAGATAAGCTCCTTTTGAGAACGCTAAGTCCCTCATGGTAAAGTGCATTTCCCAAAGTGTAAACCAGCCTTGGAGCAACTCTAAAGCCACCCTGTTTGTAAATGTCTTTCGAACACCGACTCCCAGACAGCATTACCTCGGTGAACATGCCACAAAGCCCCGCACCACAGCTCCGCGCTACCCCGCCGCAGCCAGGCCCCGCCGGCAGCCAGCACTCGTTCCCCTCGCTCTCCTCACCGGGGCAGCCCCGCGGAGCCCGCAGACCCCCGGCACCCCCCGGCCCCCCAGCACCGACCCCGGCCCCAAGCAGCCCGCAGCCGCCTTCAGGGCCCCGCTCGCCTCCCCTCCGCAGCCTCACCCGTGCTCGTCGTCGTCGCGGGCCGGACTGGCCCGCCTCGCCCCGGGGGCCGCGCCGCCCCCCGCCGCCTTCCCGCCGCCCTTCTTCAGGATGCCCTTGATGGGCCCTCGCCCCGTCGGCCCCGCCGTCGCCCCCGAGGCGGAGGCGGCCGGCACCGAGGACACCGAGGGCGCCTCCATGGCCGAGCCGCCCGCCTCCGGCCCGCGCCGCGGCACCGCCCCGCCGCACCGCGCCTCACAGCGCCAGGCCCCACCGCGGCCCCTGGCGGCCGGCGGACCGCCGGCATCCCGCCCGCTTCCTGGGGGCCCCGAACGCCTCACGGGGCCCCAGCCCCGAGGGACGGGAGCTGAGGGGAGGCCGAAGCCCCGGGGGCGGGGAGGAACGAGGCGCTCTGCCCCCAGAATGTAACGTGCCCCCCGTCGTCCGCCCAGGCTGAGGGTGTGGGGGAGCCCTTCGCGTTGTGGCATCGGGTTTGTGGTGTGGAGGGGTAGGGGCGTAACGCCGCTGTGGGTTCTGGTGCCTGTGGGGACTCCCTCCTGCCTCGCCCCCATCCTGCCCGTGAGGTGATGGATCCCCGGCCACAGAGCCGACAGCCGCAACATCCCACCGTTCACTCAGTGGTGATGAGGCGCCAGGCACCTGCTGCGTGGTGAGGGCACAGCAAGGATTTTATTCGGTGGACGTGGCACAGAAGAGGTGGCCGTGGTCCAGGTGGCTTCCAGCAGGCTGTCAGCCTGATGACGTGTCCACAGTGAGCTGGAGAGCAAAAGCAACGAGCACCCCGAGTCCCTCTTCTCCCTCCCTCCCTGGGTGGATTTGTTGAAGTTTCTCCCAGCACAATAAAACCCAGGTGCAAAGGCACCTTGGCTTTGTACAGGGCTTCCCAGCACTCCTACAACTGCTCACAAGGTGCCTTTTTGCAGCACACCAGGACATCCCCACACGAGCAGGGGTAAGGCCCCTGCAGCCAGGCCCTCCCAGGCAGGAGGCAGAAGCACAGAGGTGGGCACCCAGCTGACAACATGCCACGCAGGCAGTAAGGCAGAGAGGGCCCGAAACAGGTGTTTGGATTTCGTTTTAATGAGTTGCATCAGTGCTGTGTGAGCAGAGCTGTAGCGGAGCCTCTGGCAGGGCAGGGGCAGAGCCAGTGGGCTCGCAGGAGGCGGTGAGCAGGGGGAAGCCTCGGGAGCAGAGGCCAAGCAAGCAGCCCCCACTCTTTGTGTCTGCTTATGGGTATGCTCAGAGCTCTGGTAGTGCAGGACCAGCCTTGCTAGGGGCACAGAAAGACATGTACAGACACCAGGGATGGAGCAATACTGGTTTTCTGGACATTTTCAGACTTCTCATACTTTAAAAAAGGCCAGACCCAAACCCTAGCAAGTAGATCTACTGACTTGGCAGTAGCTTCCACCTACTGCCCCGCACCAGAAAATGTGCTCAAAACTCCCAGCCCCAGGCCCCAGGCTGCAGCTCCGACCCCATGTACTCAGACACTGTGTGCTCCCAGCAGGCCCAGAAGCATCAAAAGAGGTCGTGGGTGCGTGGTTCCCCCTGGGGCTAACATTTGCACATAGCAGCTCGTAACTTTCTGCATCCACATGCTGGAGGATTTGCAGCAACAGCAGAGCTTCACGCCTGCATGTCAGGGTTTCTTTTCTGCACCCATCAGCTTTGAATCAGCCACTCTGCCAAAGTCAGGCAGAGTGAGATGAAACGGGGAACAGCAACAGAGGGAGCAACAGCACGGAGTGACTCAGGGCTGGCAAACTACCATTAGCAAAGGGATTATTGCATTTCTCTGTTACAAAGAGAAATCTAATGGCTAATAACAAAAGCAACAAAGTTCATAGCTGGTCTGGCGCTGTGTGACTGCGTGCCAGGAGTTACATGTCAGCGGGGCAGTTAAGCTGATCCGTGGGCATCATTTTCTCAGTGTTGATCTTGTAGGACTGGAGGACGCTCTTCAGGTGCTCCACGGTCTCCGGGTGCATGTCGGGAGCTCTTGACATAATCCAGGCGTAGTCAATGTGGAAGAGCCAGAGGATGTTCGTGCAGGAGTACACCAGCGAGTAGTTTTCGTAGTCGGTGGAGATAACCCAGTAAGGGGCAGAAGGCATGACTAGGGGAAGGAAGGGCTCGGTTACACACGGCGGGTGCAGATGGCTATAGCCTCACTCCCGGGGCTGTTCCCGCTTCTGCTGCTGCCAAGCTGCGCAGCTGCGGTCAGCCCGGGGAACTGTGATTTATAAAGCCCTAGCAGGACTCCTTGTTCTGCCAACGAAGCCCTGAACTGGAAGGTCTTGCTGGGAAGTTAACGCTGTGACCTGCACAGCTTGTCCAGGCCACCGAAAAGCAGCCCAGCCGTAGCCGTGTACAGGGTGCCTGCGTGGCATGGGCTGCAGGCAGAAGGGTGCGGGCGGTGCCTCCGTGGTGCCTGGGGTGGTCTGGTTGCTCCTGTGAGCAGTAACTGTGTGTGTCCTCCCACACCTCCAAATAACCATGCAAGTGCTGGCAAACAGCCAAGGGAAAGGTGCAAGGAAGTACAATAGGAGGGGTCACGGGGGACTTATTCTCGCGTTCCCAAATGTTGCTGCAGACAAGGTGCCGTGCCATGCGGCAGGAACAAAATGCACCGTCCTTCACAGGCCCCTCTGGTGCGTTACATTCACATGGGAGGACAAAAGCAAACAAAACCACATTATTAAAGACTACTAAAATGAGCTTGTAAACTGAGGCGGTGTGGGCTGGTCGCCATACCACCGTGCCCACAAAAGCAAGCCTGTTCCTGCCTCCTGCACCAGCAGCCCTCTCTCTGCCCATCTGTGAAATGGCCTGGAGTGCTGGAGATGCTGCCAGTCTCTCTCGCTTTGATTTTTTTATAAACACCCTCAAACCACCACTGGCTGCTCCAAGCCCTGTGCCTTCGCCCTGAGGCACTGGAAGCCCCCCGGCAGGTTCACCCCTGGCTCTGTGGCTCTGCACCACCGCTGCCAGGGGAGCTGAGCCCGCTCCGCGCCAGCAGCCCCGCTCGGACTTACACCAGTTGAAGCGGACACTGAGCTTGGCCGGCTCCTTGACATCCGTGTGCATGATTTCTCCTTCAACTTCGTTAACTTTGCCACTGGAACTGAGGGGAAAAGGACACAGCGAGAAATAGAATTAGGTGAGCTCGAAATCACATTTAAGACTTTATGCCCAGTAAATGACCCTCTGGCTGTACGAGGAGGGGCTGGGCCCTGTACCAGGGATAGCTCGCCTGCAGGGATGGGTTCAGCAGCACCCAGGACATGCCAGGTCCCGGGGCAAACGCTGTCCCAAACACAGCCCCTGTTCCCCAGGTGCCTCTCTTTTCCTTGCTGCCTCTTCCTCAACACTGAAGTCCCAGCACTGTTCACTGCTGCTTCACCACATGCATTTTTGGAAGGCAGCACACTCGTCCACACACCAATTACCTGGCCCTGCTTGGTGAGCTGGGGTTTGTTTCGCCGTGGGTGCAGAGCACTGCCCTGCTGGTAGCAGGCTCTGCCACTTGGCTGCCCGTCTAATAACTGCATTTATTCCCCGCATGCCTCACAACCTAGACGCTGCCCCTGGGGCAGGAAACTTTCAATTTCCTGTGAAACAGGAACACCCAAGGAGGCAGAAGCTCATGTCTCACCAGCAGCGCCCCGTGCCGCTTTGCCTAAGTCGCTTTGTATCTCCAGCTTATTTTTCCTGTGTGTAAAAGACAAGGGGCAATGCGCGTGCACGTGTGTACGTGTGTGTGTCCGCAGCCCCTGCCTCACCTCACTGGCAGACACAGCCAGTGTCAGCAGAGCAGCGATGCCCCGGTGCCCCATCCCCTCTGCCAGCACCAGCTGGCTGCTGGCACCTGTCCTGCAGGGACCTCACATCTCCAGGGCCTCCAGCAGCAAGGGCAGGGGTGATGCTGGAGCCCTTGCAGGGCCCTGAGCTGCTGCAATCAGGACACAGGTGTTCGGTCCCGATGGGATGCCCCACCTGCACCTCCGGCAGGTAACCACAGCTATTTGCTTGCCTGGCACATCCCCAGCATAGGAGCTGCAGGGATGATGCGGCGCTGCTGGAGAGCAGCAGGGAAGCAGCTCCCTGCCGGACACAAAGCATGTTGCTGTGGTGTTGTTGTGAAGCAGAACAAAGTCCCCACACCATGCCAGGGAGCGCAGGGACCGCGCTTCCCTCCCTGCTCGCTCACGTGCTCGTCCTGCCCCTGGCACCCCATGATACCAGGGCTTGTGGTGGACCACGGCTTGCCAGACTGAGCAATATCTGAGCCTGTGCTTCCCCCAGCACCCCCACACCCAGAAAGAGGTGGTTTGGAGAAAAATCACCCCCAGAGAGAGCAAGAGAGGTGGTGGGAACCCCGCTAGTGCAGGCACAGCCTACACGCGAGCACTTACAGCAGCTCCTTGTTGATCACTTTAAACTTCCCGTTCTCCTTCAGCGAGTAATTTGCCTGGATGCAGCTTCCTTTCTCGAAATTTGAGGGCAGCTTTTCTATCTCGTACCATTTTCCCAAGTACTGAGAAAAGAAAATCCAGAGAGAAGCTTTGAACACCAGGAGCCACAGCAGAGCAGCCAGGCTCTGCTGGTGGCACAGCCGAGCCCGATCAGCTTGTAGGAGTCGCGGGTGCTGCTCAGCATGGGGCTGAGCGAGCGCTGCACCAGGTGGAGCATGGAGAACAGGACCAGCATCACCCCACTGCCATAGGGCTCCCAGGCCGGACCCATCAAACCCACCCCATGCCCGGTCACTGCACCACCGCTCCCATGCCGCCCGCACCCCCTATTGCCTGCTGTGAGGTTTCAGAAGGCGCGTCACACCTTGGAGATATCGAAGTCCTCCTGCACGGGGGGGTCTGGGCACGGCCCCATGTGAAACATCTGCCCCTTCCCGAAGCCAAGGAGGCTGAGCAGGACTGAGAACCGCACTGCCGTGCCCAGCATGGTTGTGCTGGGATGCAGGTGGGAAACGGACCTGGGAAGGAGAAAAGTAGCTGAGGTGGGCCCCGAGAGGCGGGAGAGGCAGCACAGCTTCGTGTGCTGGGATGTTCGCAGCGCTGCAGTGTGCAGGATGGGAAGTTGGTGAGGACCCCGTCAGCACCAAATAAAGCATGATCCTGCCCCCCGAGGCATGCTGCGAGGAAGGAGAGGGACAGTTTTCCTGCAGCATGCCTTCCCAGCGCTGTGCCCAGGGGCACGATGCTGCATCCCCCTCTGCTGGTGCTCACCCAGCGCAGCCCCAGGGTCGGGACGCTTTCTGGTCCAGCAGCTGCTCCTCAGGAGCAGTGGTAACATTTTCCCCAAGTTTTAAAGACAAGCCCAGCCCACCTCCAGCTGCAGGCTGCGAAGGGGCACTGCTTCTTTTCATTCAGACACCTACCTTGGCTGACGAGGTGCGGCGATGCTCTGCGGAGGGCCAGGGCTGCCAGGAACAGCTCTGTAGCGAGCTCTCCGCCTCACGGCTTTATAAGCGTGCCGGGACCATCATTATTCAGCACCAGTGCAAGCCACTCCCTGGTCCTAGACGTGTTTTGTTTTTTTGGAGGGCCGGTCAGCTGCTTTAGATCTGCAGCTGGTACGAAGCCGGAGATGGGCTGCAACTTGGCTGCTCACCCAGGCAAACAAAGGCTCCCCGTGTGTCTGTGCTCAGCTCCCCAGCTGCTCAGCTCCCTGCTGCCCAGCCGCCCGCAGCGCCCAGGAGCAGCCCTCGCCGCAGCCCTGGGTGCAGATGGCAGGAAAGAGGAGAAGGGCCACAGGCTCCAAAAGGCAGCTGCAGCTCCCATCCGGCTCCCTCTGGTCCAGGAGCAGCCACCGCCGTGCTCCCAGGGGTGATGTGCGATCCCCTGCCCCACACAGAGCCTGCCCTGGGGGCTCTGAGCCCCTGTGGATGCTTGGGGCCATGGCAGCGTGCTCAGGGACACGGCCAGCATCCTGGGGGACACAGCAGGGGGACCAGCACCAGAGTGAAACTGTTCTGCCAGAAGGGGGAACGCTGGCTCCTCCGCACCTACCAGGCCACCATGCCAGGAGGACTGTCACAGCAAGAGTTTGTTAGGTGACATGGGCGATGGCAGGTGGCCTGCAGCGTGTGTGGTGCTCGTTCATGGCAGGCTCCGAACCATCCCCATCCCGGTCAGCCCCGGTGCATGAGGAGGATTAAGGAGCGAGCAGCATTGCAGGCTCATGCAGGGAGCCGCAAAATATTTGGCAGGTATTTTTCTAGATTTTTAAATCTCATTATGAGTGAAAGATGCCTGTGCAATTAGATCCGTGCTGACCTGACGGTTTTTCCAACAAGTGCCCACCAAATGATTTTGACAGCGGCGCAGTCATCTGTGAACGCTGCCGGTCCCGGGGGTTATGCAAGGAGAGTTGAGTAACAGGCAGGATGCTCCGTGCTTTTAATTACATTTTTAAAAATCTTATCTCTGCTGAGACTTTCATTCCATGAGTGCTCTCACATGCACCGCGTGCCCTCCTCACACATGTGCACATGCTGAGGAGCCCCCAGCTGCCCAAACGATGCCCCAAGAGCCAATGTCTCACCCCAAAAAAAGGCCATCAATGGAGGGATGGGCCAGGGCAGCCCCACGTGCCTCGAAGCAGAGCTCAGGCTGCTGGGACCTGCCTGGCAGCCGGGGCTGGTCCCACCATCTCGAGGGGCACACTTCTGGGCTCTGCTGGCCATGGTGGTGCTGTGAGCCTGGCCACACGGACCAAGGGGTCGGGGACAAGTTGAACCTTCAGATCACAGCTAATTGTGGGGTGGGGAGCGCTCACCTCCACCTGGCAGGCAGCTCCTGCCCAGGAGCAAAGGAGCGGAGGCACATCAAAGGGCAGGAAGCTGGAGCAGGGGTGGGAGGACAGGAAGGAGGAGAAGCCAGGGGCAACCAGGCAAGGGGGGAGCAGGAGACATGCTCCGAGCACTTCACACAGGAATGAAGCCTCCCCCACATTTCTGGGTGAGGAAGCAGCCGCAGGGCAGAAGTAGAGGGGAGGGTGGAGCGGGGCAGGCTTGGGGGGGGAGGCGTGTGTGGGTGCAAGGGGAGGCAGGAGTGGGTGCAGCAAAGGAAAGCCTTGTTGCCATAAGCTGAAGCTGCAGATAAAACCCAGCCAGTTGAGGGCTGGACAGGACACTCCACGCCACCCCTGAAGCTCTGTCTGCAGGTGACCCCACTTTGTGCAGAGCTGAGGTTGTCCTGTCATGCACCCGCCACCACCTTGAAACCAGCTCCTGGCACCTCTGTGATGGAGAAGCTTTAGCTGGCCAGGCCAGGGGACCTGACCCTGAGGGACAGGCTGTCTCATCACACCATGTCCTCCAGCACCCGACCAGAGCTGCTGCCTGCTCCTCACCACGGGGCTGCCAGCTGGGCCATGGAGAAGCCCACAGTGACAGCAGGCACCAGAACTTCTTGCCCTGAGACCCTGAGGCAGCAGCCTTGGCAGGGAGGCATCTCCTCCTTCAGAATGCCATCTCCTTTGTCCACCTCCCCCCGGTACCTGGAGAGCACCATGGTGCATGTATCGTGGTGCTGGCCATAAGCTTCAGGTGGAAGCACTTCTCTGGGAGCAGAGGCTGTGGTGGACGTGGGGTTGGATGGGGCCGGGCTCGTGGCAGGCAGCTCCTGGGTTGCTGTCGCAGCAGGCTGGTGGAACAGACCGGGGGTTTTCAGCCAGAACAACACCAGCATCTCAGCGCTGTCATGGGATCCAATCAGGACAGCCTAGAAACTGCCCAGAAGAGCGTCTCACGGAGGCCCTGTGGGGACCTGGGGCTCTGGGCCCAGCCTCTGCCCATGGGACACTGCCAACTCCTGCCCAGGGAGCTGCTCGCCCAGGGCTGGCCCCACAAGGAGCCTTCATCTCCCGATGGGGCCTGAGCAACCCGACCGTGTGGGGCTGCAGAGCTGCCACGTGTGGCCGTGCTGTGACAGGCCTGCCCTCAGGGCCCTGCCTCCCAACCAGTGCTGGGGCGTCTCTGCGGGTCCTGCGGTGCTGGGGCAGGGACATCCCGGGTCCGAGACCATACTGAGTGGACAGTTCTTCCCCATACAGAAGGTGCCTCCCTCCCTTTCTCTGTCTTTTCTCCTGCAAGTTCGTTTTGGCTGTTTTTCTGCCTCCTCTAAAGGAAACGTGGCTTTGGGAAGGCCAAACAGGCTGAAACGTGTATAGAGACAAAAATGAGCCCACAGGGGAAAGGGCAGAGAAAGGGAGGGCAGGTGGGAATTTTCTTCTGTTTCTAGGAGTGGCAGAAAATGCTTTGAAATCTGTTTGTGCAAAACAGTGCAGGATTTCCAAGTACAGTTATGGTACCAAACGAAGGAGACAAGCTCTGGAAGCATGAACTGGCCTCTGGGGCTGTGGGAACTCAGTCCAAGCAAGTGCATGAAAGATGTCGTGATCCACCTGTATACAATTAGTGAGTAGTTCTCCACCCTGGAAATTATCCAATTATATATTCAAAACACGAGAAACTAAAGAGAGGGACTTCAGAAGTTGTAAAGCTAAACAAGACATTATTATTTGAGGGACAATCCTTGAAGAACAGGCTTTGTGGCAGGGCTCTGAGGAAGGCTCCCCGGCCTGGTCTGTACCACTGCTAAGGTCTGGAAGGACAAGTCCCAGAGGAGAGAAGCCAGTGGGGTCCCCACCTGTCTGAAAGCAGAAAAAAAATGAAATAGAGCAAAGAAAAACAAGCTCAGAGAGGTAAAAAATGGAGTGGGGCAAGACTCTGCAGACAGAGCTACATCACAGAACCAGAGCTGGATCAGCAATAAAACTTTGGCCCAGCATCACTTCACCCCGGGGATGTGCTCACCCTAAAAACCAGAGCTCGGACAGTGCTCGATCCCAGCATTTCAGCATGTCCCAGTAGTGCCATGCACTAAGGTCAACTGTACACTAGTAAATAAGGTCCCCCCCCCCCCCCCCTCCTTTTTTTTTTTTTTTTTGATTATCACCTCTTACACTCGGTACCAGGCACGCCGTGCGTTCAGCCTGGCTTTGCTCTCGCAGAGAAGAGCAAGCAGGAAGGAGCAGCAGAAGGGGGCAGAGTAGCACCTCCACAGGACAGGGCTGTGACACCGGCCCCACAGCCGTGCTGGGAGTGCCGCTGGCTCTAAGTGCTGCTGCTCAGCCCAGGGTGCTGCCACCCAGGGTGCTGCCACCCTGGGGCGCCCCGAGCCAGGCAGCACCAGCAGCCCAGGGCTTGCTCCACATCCAGCCCCTGAGGCTTTTATTCCTGTGTTCATAGTGCTTTTTTTTGCAGTCCTTAAGCGAACCCCAGCATACTGAAATGTTTTTCAAATGCTTTAAAAAATGTCATTAAGCACACTTAGAGAGCTTCTCCTGCAGGGGGACTTTCTGTCCTCCCTGGGGAGGCACAAGGATCTGCTCGCAGCGTTGCCGGGGCTGTCCAGGAGGAGCCCAAGCACAGCTAGTTAAACCCCCCAGCACTCTTTCCTGCAGCTAGCACATATTTCAGCACCTTAGCTCAGGAATGCATTAATGCAGTTACACAATTGTATTTTCTGTAACCTATATACAACCCACGTGTTCCTCATGATATAGGTTCATAGCACGTGGGTAGAGGATTTTGAGAGCCCCTTTTCAGAGAGACCAAGTCACATCTTTCTGCACATGCTGCAGATCATAGAGACAGCAGCCTAGGCGGTGGCTTTGCCCATGAATAGCTGCACTGAGGCCACCAAGCCAGAGCACTCATGCCTTGCAGTGAAACACAGGGCTAAGTGTTTGCTAGGCTGGAGTTTATGTTATACTGAAAATAAGTAACATAAATTCAGTGGTCAGCGCTCTGACTGAGTTTCAATACATAGTTACACTTTGAAATTGCACAGAGAGACCTTTCACAGCAAGTTTAAATCAAATGAGTTAGGAGATTTTAGGAATAATTAATTCAGACAGCATTAAAGATGCTTTTATCTGTGCTTCACCCCCAGGGACACGAGCCAGGCCTGTATTTCAGTGCAAACAGACCTGGAGTGAGGCAATGGATACTTTATCCAATTACTCTGAATTTTTCCAAAAACACATCATATTTTCATTCCCTGCCATGATTATTCTTACAAAATAGGTTATCCATGGAATAGAGCAAAAGCTTCCCGAACCAGGACAGAGGTACAGAAGCATCACAGGAACTTCCCAGGGATGGGGTGAACAACCTGGGACTGGTTTCAAGCCCTTCAGCGCCTGTGCTGGCAGCTACCTCCCCTGCCTGCCCCCACTGGGGGGTCCTGCTCCTCCTGAAGGAAACAGGAAGCTCATGCGTGGCTCAGGGGCTGGAAAAGCACCAGAGGAGAGAAAAGAGGGCCCAGACACGCACAGGAAAGGTGCTGTGCTGCGCACCCAACACCTGAGCACCCCTGGGCAGCCAGCATGCAGGAAGGAGAGGCAAGGACGTGAGGTGCTGGCAGCCTGCTGACTGATTGCCATGGAGACCGGTTAAAGTCTCACCAGGAAAATGAGTTCTTGTGCAGCACCTGACCCCAGGAGGCAGCGTGATTGCTCTGGCAGCACTTAGGCAGCAGAAGACGATGCAGAGCTTTCCTTGAGCTGCCGTTCAGAGTCAGTGGGCACATGCCCGTGGGGCAATGGTTAACCTCAGGGCCAGGTTAAAAGCAGCTCAGCAGTGCTAATGTCTGCCCTCAGCCTGGCACCTTCCTGTCCCGAGCTATAAACGTTCAGAGGACTTTCTAAGTCCCTTGCAGCAGCCTTCATGCAGAAGGCTGCTGCCGTATTTTTTTATTCTACCACCCAAAGTAATTCAGCCTATGGAAATGGGGAGAGGTAACACCTATTCTGACACTGGTTCCAACAACAAAACAGGTCAAACAGCAGCTATGCAGTGCAGTACATACTTGTTGTTTTTCCACTTTCGAGCACACTTCCAGGATAGTGGCACAGGTGGTGCAGGTGGTGAGGGAGCCCAGCACAGGCCGAGTGAGCTGTTCAGAGCTTCGCAAGCCAGCGGCAGTGCCAGGAGCAGAACTGCTGGAGCTCAGTCCTGGACAGAAGTCTTTGTTGCAGTTCTACAGAAGTCTTCACATTACAGCATTAAAACAAAACAGCTCTTACCTGATTACTTCCCCAAATGCTCACTCTACAATCAAAGCAGAGATTTTCTTCAATTTCAGTCACCAAAGCTGCTTTGGCTGTGTGGTGGTGAGGACAGGGAAACTGCAGGGCTCTCCACATCACCTGCCAGCTCCTGCGTGACAAAAACCTTACAGATAAGGGGCCAAAGCACCTGGTTTTGGTGGTGGACAGCTTTGTGGCTGGAAAGCAATACTGCAAGTCCACAGGCAGTGGGCTGGGCAGAGGCTGCTCTGTTACTGCTCTGCTTGCAGTAAGGGCTGGGAGGCAAACCACCCTCAGAGAGAGGAATTAAACCACCCCGAGGGAGGTGAATTGCTGTGTGTTCGCTGCGTGACAGACATGATAACCACACAGATCGCAGGCTTGGCCAAGCACCGTGCCCAGAGCTGCCACCTGCCCCAGCGAGGCACTGCTATCAGCCAGCCCTCACCACATGTGCCTGCTCGCAGCACAGCTCGGTGGTGCAGTCATCCTGAAGCGATGTGAAGAGCTACTTTTTGCTATAGAGACTGCGAGAAGGCACTGCATGCTGAAGATCACACAGCTTTGTGCCTCTTGGTAAGCTTCTGTCAGGGCAAAACTACTATTTCACACCATTATTTTTAGGTGAAGCCTCAGCTCTGCTACCTCCCTGAACAAGTGCTAGGGGAGAACACAACACGGCTGTATCAGTAGTATCCCTCAGGCTCCCAGCTCCACAGGGAATGAATTAACTCGGGCTGGCTCCAGGCCAGGCCCTGGAGGTGGAGCTGGCTCTGTTACACATTCTCGTGCTATTTGTAGCATCTCTCCCATCCCCACTGCTAAAGTTGCTGGCTGAGAAACTTGCCAGTATCGGTTTGGGTTTGTTTCTAAGGCATTTCTCAGCACTGTGGTCACACAAGAAGCTGAAAACTCACCTTTTGAAACCCCAGCCAGAAAGACAGGTACTGCTGTTGCTGTTGTGTTGCTGTTTACACAGCATCCCTGTGTTTGGGGCAGCGTCCAGGCCAGGAAGATAAAACCACTCCATGTTTCCTACAGCTCCAGTTTGCAAAATGCTAAGCAAGTCTCCCACTTTAGGTGCACTGGGTGGCACTGTTGCAGAGCTGGGTGCAGCTGAGCCAGCATCGATCAATGCAGGGATTCAGCAGCAGCCTTACTCACGTGTGGTGCCTGTTGTAGAGATTTTCAGTACAGCCTTCTAATCTTCATTTGACATATTACTTTTTTTTTTCTCTCTCCAGCTGATAATGCTGTTTTTCTTTGATTTCTTTTCAAGGGCAGCATCCAATTGAATTTCTGCATGGTGGTTTAAACCCATGGCTCCAGCTAGCAGAAGTGGTGGGTACGATGGCACATGCATTTTCAGCTTCTACACCTGAAACCCCAAGCCTCACCTCCTTGTTAGACCACATGAATTTCTTCTCCAAATGCTGTTTTTCCCTTAGCCAACAGACTGCAGGGTGCAATTCCAATACAACACAGTTCACTTTTGATATAATTCACCTCCTGACCAATTCTGCAACCATTTAAGCTCTCTCAGTCATATGGGAACAGCAAACCTAGGATGTCACCCACCTGCAGCAGTGGTAAAGACTCCTGGAGCCCAGAGGAAGAAGCATACCGTCTCACTCACTGTGCAGCTCAGCGTACAGATAAGCACATACAAGACTATCAACGAGGGATCTCCATAGCAACTTCTTGCCCCTGCCTGAGATGAACCACTTCCTCTGAAGCTCCTGCAGCTTAGAAGAGCCTTCTGCTTCCTCTCGACTTGCAAAGATGATCTTTCTTTATTCCACCTGCAATAAACTTTGTCTTCTAAACTCTCTCTCTCCCTTTGCTGCTAGTGGAGGTTTCAAGCTGGGTGTCAGCCAAGACCCACAGGTGCCATGACGTCAGGGACACTCACTGGGACTGTTCTGGGACTTGTTTTGTGGTCGATACAAAGAGCACATGGAGCTATTTGGAGTACCCAGACAGGTTCACAGTGCTCACTTGGGGCGCCCCAGGAGTCCCCTTGCTGTTAAGCTAGACCAGAGCACATACCATGCAGAGGACGACTTCTTGGCTCCCAGAGTTATCACAGAGAACCATCCTGATCTGAACAGGAAAACAGAAACATTTTGCAAAAGCTGAAGGATGTATCAAGGAACTGTACTTTGGCCATCTTCCAAAGCATCGTAAGGAATGTGCAGAAAAATGTACGAGGTCTGGGCAGCTCGCCCCTGAAAGGAAAGCCACAGGCACCTTCAGCAGCGTAACTCCTCACGGGACACCACATCAGCAACGAGCAGGGACTTACACAGGATTTCCACTGAGCTTTTTTCCGACTCCTCTGTCCTCCATTTTTGGAGGTCACTCTCAAATGGAATTTTCTTCCCTCTGTTATTCAACAACAAGACAAACATCTGCCCTCAACGTCTGCACAAACGCAACACTACAGCACAAAACAAGGGTTTAGCTGCCTCAGGGAACAGATTTCACAAACAAGTTTTCACTGGACACTGAGCAGCTGCAGGAAGTTCAGGAAGGGAAGGGACCTGCTCGGTCATCTTGGCTTTCTCTGCTGGCTCAGAGCTCACGTGACCATCTGCACCGTACAGAAACATTTGACACTTGCTCTTCCCATGCCTGCGCTCTGCTCCTCTCACCCCCAGACACCCACTCAGAGCTCCCACCAAGGCAGAAATCAGACCCGGTGCTGGCAGCTCACCTGAGCGCTTCTCAGAGGGGCAGGGGAAGGGGCTGGGGCTCTCATGCTGTGAAATCCCAACCGTGGCTCTGGCATGAGGTCCTTGAACGGCCTTGGAAATTTCTTGGCTTGCGAGTCTCCGTTCTGTCTGTAAGAAGAGCTAATCCTCATTACCAGGCAGCTATAGCATTTAGATTAATTACATGCAGAATGCTGAGGCAACAAATAACGCATATCACCACTCTCCCAACGGGGTCATTTGAGGAAACCACATCAAATATAAATACTGATAATGTGTGCGTTTGCAGAGGCCTCTCTCTGGCTGCCTTTTGTTAATGAAACATGGGAGCTGTGAGACTGCAAATGCGCTGTTGTTCTCAAAAAGGCATATACAACTCAGGCAGTGCACTTACGCAGACACAGGTGGACACAGATGGACACGGTCAGACATGGCATCCCCTAACTGCGCAGCTGAGAAGAGCTAGGCAGAGGCGGGACAACTTGGAGACTCATTAACCACCACAAAGACTGAACAGGGACAGGCACTGTGAATGATTCCCAAGTAGAGCCCCCAAACAGGGCTTTTCTGGGGAAACTTTTCTGCAAGTCCTTCTTCTTCCACCCATTCCCGCCAGCAGCCCAGACAAGGAGCCTGGGGAGGAAGGATCCTGTGCTTGTCACTGCCCCAGAACAAAAGCACCCCACAGAGAAGAGCTGTATTGGCAACTGAAGCCATCACCTTGAACATCCCTTTGCCCTTTCCTCCATGTAAACCTGAGCAACTCGCTCTCTGCCTCCTTCTTTTACATCCTAAGAACAGGCAATATCATCCCCCTTTCTACCTGCACTCACTAGTGGCCCAAACACCTGCAGAGCCACGGCCATCTCCTTAGTCACTGAGCCCAATTAACACCCAATCTCAGATTCAGGGGGGGGGGGGGAGAAACAGCATAGAAATGAGCACCAGAACCATGGACGTGTGCTTTACAAATCTCACAGTTTATTTTTATCTCTGTGCAAATCACTGCTCCTTATCATTACTCGCATTTCACAGTGCAGGGGTAGGAGTGATTTCAACACTGTTTAAACAAGCTGAGCCTCAGTGGGATTGCTCTCGGCCCTAGAAACCAGACAATCTCCATGTGCTGATGATCTAGAATCAAGAACTGCATGGCTGACACTTCCTGTAGTTACTTGTAATACAAGCTACCTCCACAGCATCTCCAAGGGAAGCCTGCTTTCCGCCTCAGGCATCGCAGCATTCACAGCTGCACCCAGACTCCAAGCAGTCACAGACACTGGCATATATAAAGTTTATGGCACAGCTTCCGAGTCACCGTTAGCTGAGACAGATGAGGAAAGAGCAAATGACAAGCTCTTTTCATAGTCATTTAATCTCACGTAGGAAAAAACAGAACCAAGTTTAGCAGCTGAATGAGAAACTGTCATGTAGAGCGTGAGGGTAGATTCCCACTAGCAGCTTTGCTGGAGGTCACCGCTCAGAAAGATGTGTGCTGTGAAGCCCAGCAGCCAGGGCACCTGGAAAAATCCCTCAAAAATGCATATGGCCAAAGGAGGGAGCCCTGGGGGTACTGTGCAAAAGTAGCTCATACCAGTTATCAGGAGTGCTGAGGAGACAATCACAAGTGACATGGAAATTTCCTTGTGCAATTTTAAGTAAAGGACATGTGCTACCTAAAGCAGCCTTCCAGAGCTTGTAGTCAGGCTGCTCTGACTGCACGGTACCTGATGGAGCAGTTCAGAGGTAGCAGATTTGTTTGCTACACCTGATTCAAGCCTGTCCCACAAACCTCATCAGCAGTGGGGGAGAGAGGTTGCAGGCCCAGCATCCTGAGGGATGTCTGACTGAGGGATGGCTCAGACTTCACTCATTATTAGAAGGGCTCTGCCCGGCCCTGTCTGTCTGCAGTCACTGGCTCTGGCAGCTCCTGGTCGCAGTGCTGGGAGGGACGATCCCTTCCCTGCAGTTGGGTAATGAGGCTGTTTAGAGGCACTGGTGTTGTCTTCAAGGAAAGAGCAAACAGTCCTGAAGCAGCAGAGCTTCCTACCAGTACCATCAAAACAAAGCAAGGCTACGACTGACCCATTTTTAATCAAATGGAAAACTCAGCTTTTGTTTCCCATTTTAGCTTTTCCCTTTGAAACATCTCATAGCAACAGCTTTGCTCGGCTGTTACCAGCCCGTCCTTGTAAGGAAAGGCAAGAGCCCATTAAAGAGCCAAATTTATCACTAGGGGAACTCTGCTGACCTAGTTACACCAGCCACATATTTGACCCATTATGTTAACCTTCCTCTGCCTTCTCCACAGTTAAAAAGAAAATATCTTTCAACTTTAACCAGGGCAGCAGCAAACACAAAGACCAAAATTAGGGAAAAGACAGAAAAGCCATGCTTCTCTCAGCATCCCACAATACACAGCCTGAAGCCATAACCCAAAGTGAAAGCACAGGCATCTACAGGGGAGATGCATCAGCAGCAGGTGCAGGACAGGCCTAAGTCATCTCTAAGCCGTGCATACATACAAGCACTGGAAGGATGATTGAAGGAGGGCCCTTTACAGCGTGGCTCCAGGAATGTAAAGCCAGTCAGCAAGGGCAGTGGGCAGGTGAGTCATGGCCTGCAGCCTCACCCACCAGTAGGCCTCCATGGGATTGTAGCGGTTGTTTGGACGCGCGGAGGTGAGCGCATCGCTGATGTCATTCAAGACCAGAGACATGTCCTTCAGGCCGCTGTTAACGAAGGACTTCATCAGGGCCACGTGGCGGGTGAAGTACTCCCTCCCGTAGTCCTCCCGCACCGTGTCGCTGGCTCCGCCCCACAGCGCCTCGGCCTGCCTGTCGATGCCATCCTCGGTCAGGATGCCGGTCGCGGCCACGAAGTTGCTTGGCTCGATGAGGATGACCCTGACGCCCCAGCGGTACATCTCCTGCCGCAGGCAGTCAGAGAAGGCTGCCACCCCGTACTTGGAAATGCAATAGCAGGAGCGAGATGGACTCACCATCCGTCCTAACATGCTTGTCATATTCACCACACGGCCTGGAGGGGAAAGAGCAAGGAGAGATGATGGGCTGGCTGTTCCCAGCCAGGAGGTCAGGAGGAGCTGCAGAAGAGGCAGTCAGAAGATCCCAGTAAACAGGTGCTTTGTTGGGTGACACCAATTTGTAAAATCTGTATCTTGAAGGGGGGTCCAAACTCCCTGTCAAGAAGCATCTCTCTCCTGAATCAAGAAAGGCTAGCTCCCGCTCTGACCCCCCTCCACGGGCAGTACACATGCCTTTCATCCATATTAAAAAGGATTTCCAAAGCATGAAAGACATCTCTCTCCTTCTACTTTCCAAGTAAGGCAGTACCCCTATCTTCTGAGGCTACTGTCTGGGTGCTCTTACACCAGCATGCATCATCAGAACCAGTGGAGGTTTCTCTGAACCGGCAGCATGAGCACTGCAGCCTGCTCACCCAGCTGGCTGGCCAGAGCTGCCTAGAGGATAACATGCCTGGGATGAACAGAGAGGAGTATTTGACATGCTGTTCTGGGGCAGCAAAGAGATCTTTTCCTAATTCCTACCAGTAGCCCATGGCAGCCTGATGGCAGAGCTCTGGCAGGTTGTGTTTGATCATGCACTGCCTAGAGACAGTGACAGTAGTAGTGGGCAGCTCTGTCCTTCCTCAAGACAAGCTGTGTGTGATTATGGTTTCAGCTGCACTCACAAACAGGCCCTTGAAATCTCAGCAGCTATTTTTGCAGAGAGGATTTTCACAGCCGTGGAGTACGACACCCTTCTGCAGCTTGAAATTTTAGCTGAGAAACAAGTGGGTGGCTCTGCTCTCTCATTCCAGACCTAAGTGCAGTTTGGAGGGACTGTGCAAACCACCTATTACCTGATGGGTAAACAGCCTTTTGTAGTGAGATGGGCTTCCTTAGTGGGTACTTACTTTCTAAAAATGGTAGCTGAGCAATCTGCTCAATATAACCCCTTTCTGTCCTCACAGAACGCACAGCTGTGCCAGCATTCTCCCACACGTGCTAAATAAAGAAGCTCTTCAGAGTTTTGCTCATACATATCTATTTTTTTCCCCATAAAACAAAGAGTTTTGATGGTAACCATCTTCTTGTAGGTTATCTAAAATGGCTCTTATTGACTCATTTATTCCACCACCTCTGCAATCAGCTGTGAACTGAGTAACGAAGGGATTCAGCTGTCCAGACATAACACTTGGTGTGACTTTGGAGGTCAGAAGTATCTTGACTGGTCCCAGTCACTTTTTCTAAAGGTGTCCTATCTGCCAGCACTGCCTGAAGATCTTTAGTATCCTGGGATGTTTAAGATCGCACCTTTGTAGTGTCTAGACTGACCCCCAATAGTGGCAGGTGTCACTGAATTCTTGCACAACACGTCAAACACTGCTGTCTGTTCTGCCTGCGTGCCTCAGACAGCCTCCTTAGGCTGTGCAGGCATTCCTCAAAGCAGAATCTGATTCATCACTTTTAGCTACAGTTCTTTGCTGTGCTGCTAAAGCTCTCTGAGCCTAGCCACACTGGCCAGCACGTACCTTTAGCTCTGCGAATGAGAGGCAGGAAAGCCTTCGTCACCCTCACGGTACCCCACAGGTTGATCTCTGCCACCTCTTTGTAGTTGTCCAAACTTGCAAACTCCACCTCTCCAAAGGTCGAGACACCAGCATTGTTCACCAGGCCCCACAAACCTGCCGACAAGCACATGGTTAAGGAGTGGAACAAGGAAGAGTGTCACAGAGAAGCAGCTTTCTTTGTTCAAAGTAACCCAACTCCTTGACAAAGAAGCGTGAGCTTTTGTAGAAAAAAAAATGTACAGGAAAACCCAGCAAAGAGAAAAAATACACTCTAAAAAAAACCAATGTGAAGCCAGTAGGGCTTGTTTGGAGCCCCTGGGATGGTGAGGGGGGCCCACAAGAACAGCCTTCCTGAATGTCTCCCTCTAAGGGCAGAGGCTGTACTTGGTCTGTACAGCTGGATCTTGCTGACCCTCTTTTATTCCCCCTGTAGGTCCTGAGATTGTCTTCACTCAGTGACTCAGTCACGTCCTCTTGCAATCTGGAGGGGGCTGGACTTTCCCTTGTTAAAAAACAAACCAACAAACCAGAAGGAAAGCAAATATGAGAATCTAAATCTACCTCATAACTCTGGGATGTGACTCACTGTTTTGGAAAGTGCATGGTGTTGACCTGCAGGTTTGTGGCCCAGTTACCAGCTCCTATAATTTTGTCCAGATATTTGGGCTCCCTCCAACCTCCTGTATCAGGAATCATAGAATATCCCAAGTTGCAAGGGACCCATAAGGATCATCAAGTCCAACTCCAGGACATGGCAAACTTACAACCAACCCTTAAAACCACTAGTATTTACAAATGAACTTCTTTTGTGCATGCAGTCGTGTCAATGTTAAATTGACTGCACTTACCAAGAGCTTCCGCACTGAGCCCCTTACATGTCCAGGACTTAGCATGTCACTGAGTATTTGACCCTTCGAAGCGATTACTGCAGCAGTCCCCATGGCAAACATCTGCAGGACTGAGTCCACACTTTGTGAACTTGCTGTAGCACATGACTCTGCAGCCATAAACTGCAGTAGGAACAAACAGAAGAGTTGGAACAAGATAAGAGTTGTTCCTTGTCAGATGTCCCGCTACACATCCTTATTTTTCACTGTGTAGGTAGCCAGTGGGAACTAGGGCCTCCTTCTGCTCCCTGACCCTCCTCTTACCACTAAGAACAAATGCAGGACTAGGAAGAAGTTTTCACATCCAGAGAGCTCAGACAGTGCTATCAAAAGTCACCCATGTCATGCCACCCTGATGATAAGCTTATCGAGCTCCAAAAAATTTTGGGCTGTTTGCCCAGCCTCTGCTCCGTATCTCCCCTGCTCTGATGTAACCAAGTCTTTTAATAACTTCCAGCTTGTATTTATTCATGGTGAGATAGTAACCGTATGTTGTACTGAATACAGTCCTCTAAGCAAATTGTTATATCCCACCTCTGCCCAATAAATACCAGTGGAATTTATCCTCCTGGTGCATTGAAGAAGCCCAGCACACCCTTGCTAGACTGGCTCTCTACTTGCATGATAGCCCTGGTAAGACTCTCTGCCCTGCTCCCAGCTGAGTTTGTTTTCCCTGAAGGCTTTTGGCTAGCTACGTACAGAGGAGGTCATGTCCTACTTAGTGACAGCAATTACATATATATGCATTAACCATTCCCTTGTCATCTGTCCCAGAATATTTACCTACTCACCCATCGCAGCTGCCATCACTCCAGCATTTCCCAACTGTCAGGTTGGTGTCCCAGCACCCCTCCTGCCCTGCATTTCTGTTTCTAACAGACAAATGTGAACACTGTTCCCTAGGTCAGCTCACTGGCCTGCACCTCTATCCTCCTCCAGAACAACCCCAGAGGCTGTTTCAGATAACAGCTCTGTTAGCCTGCAGCAAAAACCAAGAAAACATCTTGCTCCTTACCTTATCCTTACCTCTGCTTTATTAATTCAAGTTTCTAAATGCAGTCAGGTAGTTTATTCCTGCTCTGTCCACGATCCCCTGCCTGTCACCAGTGCACTTATTGAAGCTGCCATTTTTAACGGGCCAAGATCACTCAGAAATTCATGCTAATCTAGCATCCAGCACAGCATCTCAGCCTGAACTGGGTCCCCTGCGTTGCTGCAAAGCAGGCTCTGATCTCCGGCAGGACCTCCATGGTAACAGAGCATTTGATAGTGTAATCTCACAAGAAACAAGAAGCCATGCACATCAAGTTTGGCAGGGACTTACCAGACCACAAAAGACTTAAATTGGCAGTCCCAGACTGACATCTACAGTGTATTCCTGATTCTAAACTACTCTATAACCACTTCCCATTTCTTGTGCTATGTGGCTAGATGCAGGGACTTTCATGAAAAAGCTACTTCCAATACTTTGTGCTTGGAATCTGACTGCCCACCACTCAGGTTATGTTACGTACAGAACCAAGTACTGATAGTTACCTGGTCACAAGGCTGTTTGCAGGACAGCAGTATGTTTATAGAGCAGGGCCTTATCACTATGAGTTCTTTAATGTCAACAATACAGTGGGAACTACATAGGACTGAAAACAAACAGCGGCACTCCCATCAAAATGACTTTAGCCTTATGTACACAGCGCAGGGAAAAGAGGTAGAAAAGTCTAACACAGGAGCTGTCCTGTGCTCCCTCCTCCGGGGCCGCACTTGGTGTGCAAGGCACCTCAATGCAGACTTGACTGAGCACTATTTGTTGGCAAGCCCCAGACCTTGGTCACGCTGAAGCTCCTAAAAAGAAGCCCTTACTGCTCTGCACACTGTGCTGCAGCAAGCAATGCCAGGGTAAGGCCCTCAAGAGCAGGAGGAACCAGTCCAACTTGCTGATCAAGGACGCAAGACTTCAGTGTTACAGCTACACACAAGGCTTTTTCAAACACTGCTGTGTTTAGAGAAGCAACAGAGCTGCCCCCTTACAAGTTACCACTCAGCGGGAAATGGCTCTGTGCCACCATGGCTGTTGCTGGGTTCTTCAGGAAAAGCTTGAGAAGCTGTGAAATGTGCAGTGCGGGCTGGATGGTCGCGTAGGAAGAAAAATCATGCAGAGAGAGCATGTGTGGGAACAGAGCTCGTACGTCACTCAGTTACATTTCACATGCTTGTTTCAGGAGGAGGGGTGTGCTCACAATTTGCAAGAGTATTAAAGCTACTGTTATTTACTAGCTTTGTATGTTTGTATGAACAAAGCAGCCATGGCAGCCTCACCCATGCCTCAAGAGGAGCAATCACCCTCCGGCCATACAACCCGTAAGTCCTGGAGCCACCGAAATGAAACTTCAGCTGCTGCCCAGCTTGCTACTTGCATAGAGCCTGCAGAGAAACCACAGCAGGGCAGGAAAGCCTCACAACCTCACCACATGGGAAGAGGTGAGGTGTTGCACCAGGCTCTGGCTGTAAGCTCGCATCCCACTGCCAAACCACTCACAGAAGGAGCTGTCCGAAGCCCAGTCTAGGAACCAAGATCGGTGCAAGGGTAGATGTGGAGCACCTGGGCTCTCGTGGGCTGCTCCTACCACAAGCACCCTGTTGCCTTTCCAGCCCCGCACACATCTGCAAGAAGGAAGCAAGCCTGCTTCCTTCCAGGGATTATTACCTTCTTCCACATGCACCTAGGGCCCCTGAGCTGGACTCATACTTGAGGTGGCAGGCAAATTAAGGTGGTCTGTGCTGAGCCCATCCTGGATTATGTCTCATGTCACCACTGGGGTGTTGCATGGCAAATACAGCATGGATTGGCCTGGCTGAAGACCAATCCAGGTTTGGGGGCAGGTCAGCTTTACAGACCAGCTCAGCACTCAGTTACACAAGCAGGTTGTACCAGCACAGCAGAGGGGACAGCAGTAAGCAGCCAGGGCCTGTGGCCTCCCCACTAGCAGGGTCACTACAGCAATGTCTCTGTGAGCCAGGCTCCAACAGCAGCATCAGAAGGGAATCGGGGTCTGGCCACCCTATTCTTTCACGGACACTCAAGGAGAAAGAGGCAGGCTGTTGGGGACGTGCTGCCACTCATCACTTTTTGTGGGATGCAGGGTTAAAGCCTTACCCTCTAAGCTAGTCTTGGTCTCTTGCCCTGCCACTGAGGTGCTGGCCACATGGGAATTGTCACCAGCCTGAGCACAGCCCTGCCTGCCAGTCACTCACTTGCAGGCCTCCAGGCTTGCTAATTGTGTTTGGGCAGTGCAGAGCAGGAACCACCTGGCCAGAGTAGGGCCTGCTCCACTAGAAGGATTCCGTGAGCACGCCAAAGATCCTGCTGGCCCAGAGAAACAAAGATCCCCACATACCTTCCTCTGGGTCCTTCAGGGTCCTCTTCACAAAATCCACAGCCTGAGCCACCTCCTCGTCACTGCACACATTCATCTGTAGCACTTTCATGCGATCTGACTTCATATTCTTCAGTTCCCTGGCTCCATCTCCATTCTTATCCTGCTCAACAGAGGAGAAAGATGTGCTGCCAAGCTGGACAAGTAGCAGTGATGCAGCCTGCAGACAAGCATACTGACACAGAAAATACGAGCTATTGAAAACTGCACTCAGAGCAGGTCAGCAGGGAGGCCTGGTGCACAAACAGGTACATGAGCCACATGAAACAGTGTGCAACCCACAGGCACATTCCTATTCCATCAGTGATCCGCTGCTCTGAAGGGCCACAGAGCTCTTTCTGTTTGCTCCTCACACACAGGGTTTCACATTCATAACACTGTCAAATACTGTGCCAGCCTCGAGTTATCATGGGTGACTCTGCTGCTTCAGTCTCCGTGCTCTGCAGGTAACACAGCAAACATTTATACACAAATCAGAACCAGATTTTCCAGGCTTAAAAGCAAAAGGCTAATTAGTTAGGGACCTTAGTCATCTAATTCCACAATATTGCCTGGCTTCTAATGAGATAGTATTGTCATATTACTTTGAAAACAAGACAGCAGGGACACCTTTGGCATGCCTAACAGCAACTGTTGATGCTACAGGATACAGCAGAAAGTGTTTACAGCTGAACCTATGTAACAGCAATATTCTGCTGTTACAATACAGCAGAGCAGGATGCACAGGAATCCAGTGCAGTGGAGATCAGCCACACAGGGCAAGATTATAGACACAAGGCATGAAAGGGGGAAGCTCTGGCCAAAGAAGCAAGACTCTTCTCTACACTACAGATAAGAATGTGATGACTGTAATTTCCTTCCTATCCTTTTCTTGCCTTTCCTCTTTTCTACCAGGTCCCTCTCACCTTCTCTGTCAGGACTTCAATTTCAAAGACAGATGTGGAAGTGTTTAAGAAAGGTAATGCATACAAAAAAGCACATGAATTTAGGATGGAATAAGGAAGACGGTTTTGAGCCCTTACTTTCTTAACAGCTCACTGCTGTTATAATTAGAGACGCTGTTACTGTCATTTTTTTGTTTAGCCAAACCAAACCAAAGTTCAAATTCCCAATTTTACTTGGTCACTTGCAGACAGGATTGATGCGTAGGCCTTACAGCCATTCTCAGATGGTATAAAAACAAATAAAACTGAACAGAGTGGAGATTAGCCATGTGGTTCCCCCAGCAGGCTTGAGATTTAATTCAACCCAGTCCCTGAATTACAGGCTCTGCCTTGTTAGGGAGGCAGAAGGTATGAATTGGTGAGTCACCGTGCCTGGCTGCCACTCTTCCCTGAGTACTCGATACCAACTCCCCCAGCACAAGGGCAAACAAGGTGAGCAACACTCCCCCAGTCACCTGCTCAGCTGCCTCCACAGAAAGGCGGATGCAAGAACTGTGTTATCGCTTCGTTTTCCTACGCTTATCTCAGGCTGCCTATTTAATGAATACCCTATACAACATCTTGCCTCTACCTTCAGTTCAGTGAAGGTAGAGGCAAGCAGCAGGGGCTAGCAGGGGCTGCTCCTGCGCTCGGAGAACAGCAGCACCACAGCCCACGTGCCCAGGCTCCGGCTGCCTCCCTCGCTGCTCTCTCCTGCGCTGACTCGGAGCATCCCGGTGCAGGACAGGCAGCTCTGCAGGCACAGAGCCCTGCTGCAACGGGCTGAGCCATGGCTTCCTTCCAGGGAACCCTGTGGGATGAAGGATTAGATCCTGGCAAGGACTCGGGCACCCGCAGTGGGATTTCAGTGGGAATCAAGAAGCCATAAACACGGTGCTGAAAACCCTCCCTGAGCTGCTGCCTATCCCAAAGGCAACCCCATGCAGACACTTGTTACTGCTCTCCGACTTCTCCCCTCTGGTCGTGCCGCAGACTTCCTCGCACCACACAGTGACTTTGTTGTGACTTTCCTGTGACTGCCCCCCAGACCGAGCTGTGCCCTGTCCTGCTGTGTCTCAGGCTGACTCGGTGGGTTTACGTTCTCCCGTCATCACTGGCTCCCTCATTGCCTTGCTGCTGCCTACCCACACGTTCCCTTTCTGCATTTCCTCAACCGAACTCCTCATATTTGCCATTACTGGGTTTCAGCTATTTGTTTTCAGACTGGTTCTGATCCTTTGGCATCATTTTGAACCCTACTCCCCCAGGAGCCTGTAATCCTCCCTGCTTGGCACCACACACATTATTTTCCTAAGTGAACTCTCCATTCCATGGCACTTCCGAGAAAATTTCACTGGGGCTGAAGAGCAGTCACATGGTTAGGGCATAAATGTGCTCACAAGACTACGAGGGACTGTGTCAAAAACCGTATTCAAGATGCATTTATTCCTTCCCCTTTAACCACTCAGCTGCTTAGCCAGAATGAGATTAGGCTGACATGGCACAGCCTGTTCCCAGTACACTTACACCGTGCGAGTCACACTGTGATCTAGGCATTTGTAAAACTGACAGTTCAGTGTGCTGCAACTTCATCTCGTGCACTGAAGGTGAGCTGCCTGGTTGGTAATTCCAGAGCTCTGTCTCCTTTTGGGAGACAAGTACAGTATCTGCCCTTTTCCAGTCCTCTGGAAGCACCCTGGCCTCCAAACATTCCTGAAAATATCACCCATGAGACAGAAACCACTTTGGCTCATCCTCTCAATGTTCTTTAGAACATTCAGTACATTAGGAAAAATTGCTTTACCGTGAGGGTGGAACACTGGAACAGGCTTCCTACAAAGGTGGCTGATGCCCCATGCCTGTCAGCAATCAAGAAGCATTTGGATAATGCCCTCAACAGCATGCTTTAACTTTTGGTTAGCCCTGAAGGAGTCAGGCAGATGGACTAGATGGTCTTTGAAGGTCCCTTCCAACTGAACTGTTCTATTCTGCATAATCAGGCCTGGTGAACTCAAACACACGCATTTACGTAAACGTCCCCTGTTCTTCCCCCTTTCCATCCTGCAGAACAAAAATCCCTACCTCCTCATGAAAACTGCTGTCAGTAGGCATCTGAAAACAAGTCATCTTTTCTTCTTGCAGTAAGATCAAATAAAATAATAAATTGACTATTTCAGTAGTTCTTATTTTCAGGTTATTCTGTAACTGATCTCCGTAACTGATCTCTGCATTTTTCCTTCTTAATTCTAATATATTAATGGGAACTTTCCCTGTGGACTTACTTATCCTTGCTAAACAAAATCCCTTGTGCACTTGACCCTCTCCAGCTCTATTTCAGCCTGCTTTCGATATTCAGTCCCAATTGCAGTATTGTTCATCGTGTACCTTTATTTTTGGCTTCCTGATCATTAAGACTCCTTATGCACTCGACATGGTACCGTCCTGTATTTAATGTAAGAGCTTTCTGCGACTAGCAGTACATCAGGGATCCTTTCATTCTCAGCATAAAAGCACCAAGTAAGTGATGACGGAATAACTATGTGTGAATTAATAGCCAGGCATCTGCTCGTTGACAACTGCCCCCATACCTGCTCCGACCACGCAGTGAACCTACAGCAGCTCAGTCTTCTTTCACGACGGGAAGTTTCCTCGCATTTGCCATGAGCAGTTACATGCACACTGCCAACTACCACAGGGTAGCTGCATCCTCAGCTACAGCGCATGTGCACAGCTTCACTTACCAGCAGTAATCACTCATATGCTCACACGTTATTCTCCACAAGTGATCTGACCTAACAGCTCCCTGCCTTTACTGTTGTTTCCTGCTTCTTTTGGACCCATCATCCCTTTTTACAGTGACTATGTGCGTTTTTTTTCTTGGAGCAGTCAGTTCTAGATTTATAGCCTTTCATCTCAAGTGCATTCTGCCTTTAGGTTTTCAGTAAGCTCCTGCTCATCAAAGTTGAAATTCCTAGGACTTCCTTCCCCATCAACCATCTATACCACAAGGCTGTTCCAGGAGGATGCTGCCTGCCCCAAGAACTGCAGGAAGTATTCAGCTGTGTCACTTCAGCAACAGCTATCCAGGTAATTATGCTGCCACCAAACCATGTCCTTCAGACGCACCTAAGAGAAGATAAAACACTAGCAATCCAGACAGGAAAACAAAAACAACAAACCGCTCATGAGTGAAATCCTGGGGCACTGAATCCTGGTATTCCATAAATTTATTAAATATAGAGCAAGAAAAATCACATTCTTCCACTCTACCCCTTCAAGATCGAGTGCTTAGACAACATCTTGAAAGTACCTGCAAAGCAGCTAGGATTGCTGATGCATTTTCCACTTCCACACAGAATTTAAGTAGGGATCACAAAAAAAATACTGTGTGAGTAAGAAGCTGCCAGATCAGATCAGTGAGGATGCCAAGAGCTGCCAGGCCAGTTTGGGAATAGGTAATAAATAATCTGTGATCAAGGAGTACATTTATTTTGGAGGCAATAAAATGAACAAACAGGGCTTACATTGGATGCACTTAGTTTCTTTGCGGCTTCAAATAGAGTCTGACCCTCTCTTTTGTGCACTAGTGTGCTGCTTTCTGAAATAGCCTTCTCAGAACCACTCTGTCCCCTCTCCTTTCTGTTCCTTACACCTGCTGCTGTGCAAAGTGAACGCCTGACTATCACCACAGAGACAGATACCCCAAAGGAGCCTATGACGCTATTACTGAAGGATTTACAGAGCCTCCGTATGGAAATTTCCAAACAATGGCAACTTTCCAACAGGACTTGCTCACTCTCAAGTTACACAATATGTCAGCTGATAATAACTTTCCCTGCTGATGTGGGGGAAGAACGTAACCTCCGCTGAGATCACACCGGCAAGGAGGACCACCTTTTTTGTTATTCTTGCCCTCCACAATTTTCAAGCATCTCTGGTCATCACTCTGAGCACCTGAGCTACAACAGCCATCTTCAAATAGCTTCTATTCCACTGAAAAGTAATACAAAGTAAAGCAAAAATACACAAGACACACTCTTTCATGTCATGTGTTAGTACTAAATGGGATGATTATTACACTGCCAACTGAATTTATTTCAACTTACCTATTTCCTTAAGCCAAGATAAAAGGAAAGGGAAGTAAGTCACTTTTCCTCCCCACCTCTCCCATGTTTGTGCTGATGTGTTAGGTGCTTTAGAAGCAGGAAAGTCAGAGCAGAATACAGCATTTATCTCCATGAGCAGACAATTGATAGCCAAGAGTTGCGATAGAATTATTGTATCGACAAACAAGCTTAAGAGCAAAGAATTTTTAAAGAACATTTATCAAGTTGCATCTTCAATCACTGCAAAATGGCAAAAGTAGCACTTGCACCAAAGGAGAAGAAAAAAATATCTGAGAAATGAGACACTGGAATTAGGATGTAAAGCATTCATTAAGACAGATAGCGATTGGCAATACTGCAAAGAATATACTCTTGCTGCTGAAGAGCAGAAGGCAGGAGAGGTGGCTTGGAAATGGGTTTGAAGAGAGTGTCCCTAAAGGAAAGTAACAGAACAGAAGACAGCAATGGACACACATGGAAAGACAAGAAGCCATAGCACTCTTGGACCACCAGATTTATTGCGTGTGTTGCATTATTGCCGAGAAGCTTCCGGGAGTGAACTAGAACCTTGCACCGTACTGTGCAAGCTACTGTACAGACATGCAGCTGACAGTCTCTGCCCTGAAGAGCTCGGAATTACAGGACTGACAAGATGCAACTCGCCAATGAAACAAAGGGAGATACAAAGATCCTTGCCCACCGTACCTCCCACAGATCTTGGACTAGGGCAAATGGAAGCTGCATATGAAGAGGCTTCCTTGAGAAGCATTTTTCTCCAGACACAGAAGAATTATGATCAGTGTTGCTACTCACCGCCAGCAAACATCCAGCAAAAACAGTAAATCCCTTTGCATGGAGCTGCTTAGCCAAGGCATGTCCAAAACCTTTGTCACAGCCTGTTATGAGCACCACCTTCCCTTCAACCTGTATGGAAAAAGACAATAATCAGACATTGCAGTGGTGTAGGTACCAGCAGCACTGAGCACCACCACAAAGGAGCAGCTCATAGCCCTGCAGCCTGGGCCAGCCTGTGTTTAGAAGGAACCATCAGCAACTAGGAGGTGATGTGGCTGCTATCTGGGCCCTGTGTGCAACTGAGCCATCCGAGCAATGGCTGTACAATCCAAGTTAGCGATAAAAATCCCTTGTAAAAGGCACCCCCTATAAAACACCTCCGAATGCGTACAAAAGAGCTGGGATAATCTCCCTCCAGTCCAGAGAGAGCTCAGACCTGACGCATAATTTTGGCCAAGCATCACTCTGTATGCAGCAATATCCTAAACGCACTGAAGCCAGGTCATAGTTCTGTGTAGCTCAGCTCCCCTTCCCCATGCGCGGTGGCAAACACTGATACAAGTCACAATGGCCACAGACCTGTTTTATGGCAATCTAAACCCAACAATTTCAGTGGAGTTTTGGCTGGGTCAACCAGCTTAGAGAAGATAACTGTGTAGAAATGTAACCAGCTCCCAACCATGAAATTCTAAAGGTATTCAATTGCCAGTCTGTAACTACATGTGTTGCCTTGACACCCTACCTAAAACAGCAGCTCATTCTTTCAAGTATTAGTGGCCAAAACAGTACAGAAACATTTAAAAACATGCCTATCAGCTCACAGGCATGTAGGAAAGAGCAGCACCGAAAACATCACCATGACAGCATGTCACCTGCGTGAAGTGCAGAGCAGCTCTTTCAGCTGCAGTGACTGTTGCCTGTACCCTACCTGCTCAGTGCACCACTCTCCATGCCACGCTTTACAGGCAGCAATGTTTCCTTCCGAAATACTGCACTCTTAACAGGAACCATTTATCAAATCCTACAGTTCTTTCCTTCCTACGTTGTTATTATCTTTTGACTGACAGATGAATTGGGAGAGATCTGATACTACGTCTGCTGTGACACAACAGGCCTGTGATAGTTCTGAAAACAGAATCCAAAATTGTGAATAGGATTGTGTACCCAAACGCCACGCCTCTTTCTTTGCTTGAAAGCCACCGTTCTCCCCGTTTCCTCACCACAGCTGTGAAGCAAGGACCTCGTAACATTTAGCCCAACTTGCAGCCACCCAGCTGCAGTGTTTCAGACTGCTCCAAACTGAAACCCTATCTGTAAGGCAGTAACGTGATACAGCAATAAATATCTAGAGAATGCAATAAGGAAGTGAGGTCACTTCCATCTCTATGGCGATATCTGCACCTAATGTTCTCCATTACCGTACTAACAACATCTAGAACATGAACATTTGTATCTTACACTACGAACTGTATTATGTATGAACTGTGCCGTCTTGACCAGCCCCGTTTCAGACAGAAACGGGGTAATTACCAGTGCTCTGATCTCTCGTTCTGCTGACGTCTGGTAGTGAAACAGCAATAAGGAATAATTGCAGGGCGATAGCAATCAGTTACTGCACATACTCAAAATGAGCCCAAGCAGGCAGACAGCAATAGGCAAATGAGCTACACCCTGTTCTGTCCAATATCTTACACTGAAGTTATTGTTTCAAAGGAGGCTCGTAATGTGAAGTTGAAATGAACAGATCAAAAGTCTCTCCCTCATTTATCATATGAACACCCACAGCATGTCACACAAATACTAATTCCTACATTCACGCCAAAAGGACCCAGATACAGACTAGTTCTACCAAAGCTCTAAAGGTAGCTACAGCTAAAGGACAAAAGGTAAGTGAGAATTAATTATAGTGGTCAACGTTCATTTAATTTACAGTGACACAGCTCCAAGATACACGAGGATCAATAACAAACCAGATCACAGATCTGCCAAGGTCACTTCCCACATTAATTCAGCAACCTGGCACTTTGAAAAGAAAGGATTTGACTTTTTCCTCTGCCTTACCTCCCTGCACCCTTTGCCTCTGAATCTTGAAGAAGGACTTCCAGGAAGCAGAGGAACTGAGCAGGACATAAAGAGATGTGATCATTTCCAAAGGCCAGAACAGGCAAATGGAAAAGATGCACAACCCTCAGCTGTAGTTAGCTCTCACCAGCAGGTCTGAGCGCGACAGAGCTCTCTCACGTGCAGGTAATAAAGGAAGACCTATCTACAAATGGCGGGGTTGTGGTTGTGTCTGCATCTAATTTTAGCTCTCAGCAGCTGGTTTGTTTTCTCTGGTATAAAAAACAACAAGAAAAAACACAACAAGCCAAATACCACAATGTATACAAAAATGAAGACATGGAAAAAAACATCTCCTCAGCTGTCTATAAGAAGAAAAGTGAGCAAAGAACTTACAGTATTGAAAGTTCCAGTGATTACTTGTTATTATTCTAATTTCTGGTAATAAAACGTGACTACAATAACAAGGTACATAACAGACTGAGGTCCCAGCAGCATTAACAAGCATGCACAGAAAACCCAAGGGATCTAACAGATCTTTCTGTAGTTGCCCTCATCTTTGTGACACGACTGGTGGACAGAGAGCTTCCAGGAACGAGAACAGGGAGCGAACGAACCCATTGCCAAGGTACACACCCAAAGAGATCCTATCCAAAACAAACAAACAAACAAACAAACAAAAACAACAAAAAACCTTCTGAACGTGGAAAAGCCTGACCATCCTCACCCCTTTGAAAGGGTTGGTTTTTATGCCCGAGATAAGGCCTAATAGGCCTCGCTCCTGGAGTTTGATAAGGGTTAATCTGCAGCTTACAGCTTGACGCCGTGGTAAGACACAAAAGGGTGACTATCGTGCAGGCAGGGGACTGGCTCCCACCTCTCACAGCTGGCATCACAGTGATGTTAATTGATATTTTAAGGAATTTCAGGTGCTTCACTCACCAAGTCCTACAGTGATCTCATGGAACACTACAAAGAAAACCGTACAATGTTGTTAGGGCACAAGAAACCAGCTAAGAGCGTGGACTAAAACCTTGCATTGGTGGTGCTGCTATGGTACCTTGTTAGGGTAACATTAGGGTAATGGTTAGGGTAATGTCCGTATCATTGCCCTTGATCCATGGCTCTTTACCAGTAAAACACGCTCCCCACAGTTCAAATAGCTCCAGCGAGGCAGACTGGTTTCAGCCTGCAGCCAGCTCAGATGCATACACTCCACCAGCCTTTCCTACTGGGTGTACATTTGCTTTGTTAATCAGTAGAACCTATTTTACTGAAGCAGGTGACCTATCCAAATTACACACATCTATGGCAATACGGGCTAAGGAAAGCACATTGTCAGCCTCGGTCTTCCCAAGGATTTGGGAACCCACCATGCTTGCCCAGACTTGATCCTTTTCCACTCCGTGCCACATTATTTTCTGAATCCTGTTCCCTTTGATGACCTCCCTTAACCATTTTTGTTTTTATTTTTTGCTATCAGGTAGGTTAACTTGAAGATAAGAACAAACAGTTACATAGTAAACTTGGCTTGTTCCTTATTTCCAGAGTTGGGAATCTGAAGCTTTCAATTTGAGGAAAACAAACTGAAAACATTCTCTATGGAGAAGGTATTTTCCCAATCTACAAAAATCCTTGGCTGCAGACTATCCCCCAGACACAAGATTCATTTACTAAAGGAATCACTCTACTACTGATTTCCTGCAATTCTGGACAGCAGGTATTGCCTGGTTACAATGCAGAAGCACATCGCCACCTCTGTTCCAGCACAATGAACGTTCAGAGGGAAAAGTTGTACAGGAAATTTTAAGTGCAAGAAGTTCAGTACAAGCTGTCATAGCTGAAAGGCCTTCCAAGCCAAAGGCTTACAGCCAAGTAGTATGCCATCTGTCATCTTCATGATGAGGAGACACGTAACTGCTCCTCGAATCTCTGGAGAAGGCCATAATGCTACCCTCACTCAGATATTCCCCTCTCCCTTTGTTTCTCATGACACAAATGCAGATAGGATGGAGGTGTCAGGGGAGCAGAGCACAGATGAGCAGTGGAGCAGGAGGCTGCACACAGGTCAGAACTGTTCCGTGCCCACTTCAGGGCAGGCAGGACTGAGCTGGAGCTCGAACAAAACACGTCCACTTGCAGGTCCTCCCTGGTGCCTGCAGAAGCTATTTGGGGCATAAGCAAGAGCCAAGTTCACTCCAAACCAGTGAAAGCACCCCATACATTTTTTATTTATTTTCGTAACATATAAAAGGAAACTGGTTATGCAATTGTTCTATTCACAGGGCTTTTTTCTCCCTTACACTCACTTCCAAATTTAGAACGCTGGACCAAAATCCATACATTCGTTGCTTTATGGATGTTGTGATGTGGGACTGTGTTACAGTAGCACAGAGGTCAGCACTGCAGCAACACCGACAACGCTGCCTCAGTCAGATCCCCACAAGAAGCTGACAGACCTCCAGGCGCCATTCCAAACCTGGGCATTTCACCCCTCGCCGACCTCACTTTCCCTCTCTCCCCTCACGGCGTTAAACCTTTACGCGCCCAGCAGCCCCTCGGGCCCCGGGAGCGCCTTGGGCATGGCCCCCGGCAGGGCGCTGTGGCGCGGAGCTGCTCCAGCTGCAACCGTGGCGGCCCCGCAGGCCCGCCGCCATTTTGTGCCGCGGGGGCCGCCTCTGCCTCCGTCCGAGGCCCCGTCTCCCTCCGTTCCAAGCCCCCCTCTCTGCATCCTCTCCCCCTGACGACCCCCTACAGAGCCGGGCAGGGCTCCCCACACCGGGCTCCCCGTGAGGCGAGGGCGCAGCGCCGACCCCGCTGGGTGAAAGCCGCCCTCCCCATACTCACGGGCAGGGCGCGGCGAGCCCGCACCGCCCGGAGCGGCGGCAGGAGGAGGAGGCGGAGGAGGCGGCCCAGCCACCGCCCGCCGCCGCCCGCCAGCAGCCCGGCGGCAGCGCCCAGCGCCAGGAGCCCGGCGGTGCCCCGCATGGCCGCAGCCCGTGGCGGCCGCAGCCTATCGCCGCCGCCCGGCCCGGCCCTTCCCCCGGCCCGCCCCCGGGGCACCGGCACAGCCTCATTCAAACGGCGGCAGCGCCCCGCAGCCCCCCGCCGGCTCCAGGTAAGGCGCGGCGCGGCTCCCCGGGGGGGGGGGGGGGGGGGGGGGGGGGGGGGGGGGGG